>NW_010244907.1:0-39498 GCF_000690775.1 Eurypyga helias | reverse complement strand
AGGAATGCCCTTCATTCGTTCCTTTCTGCTTGTGTTTATCGGGTAGTGTTGGTGTTGCTCACCCTTCCGCTTATAATGCCCTGTAAAGTGTTTCTCACTAATTACTGGGTTGGCTACTGTCTCCATTGAAATATTTATGCATTTTCTTGCAGGTCAGAGACTCCTGCGGTACACAGTGTGAAGTAAAGGGTCTAAAGAAAGTATTTCAGTTTAGGTCAAGAGACCAGAATGTTGAATGAGTACACTTTCTGTTCAGTTCCAGCTTGTGTTCAGCTCAAACTGAAGTTATTTTTGATAGGTTCTTCTTTAAGGTGAAGCTGGTTCACCATTGTTTTAGTCAGTTTAGGCTGTTTCCAAGCAAGCGTCAGTGCGTAGAATGAAAGGCGTCAGGCAGCGGTGGTGGGCTGCTGCAGCATCCTCTGGGAAAAGGCTCCTGCCCACGGCACTTTCCCTCCTGCAGCTCACTTACCCCGAGCTTACCAGTGGCATGACTCCTCTTCTGCTCCCGTGTTGCTCACTTAGGACTGAAGACTTAAGAGAAGCCATGGCATTGTGCTGCCGTGAGAATGCCAAGAGAGGCACCTCTGTGCCTGGGGAGGAGGAGACGAGGGGCAGCTTGCTGTCCTCTCTCCCCAGTTAAGCCAGACTTGCATGTGACACTGTGTAAAATACAGAAACATCCCGTTTGCACAGAGCTGTACGAACACGTGCACACCCACCAATGCACACGGCAATACCATCTGTGGGAGCAATGCGGAGTGTGGCGAGGAAGAGGCAGGTAGGAAAGGGGATGTGTCAGTGAGGCTCTTCCTGCCTTGTGAGCCCTTTGGAGATGGGCAGGCTTCCCTGAGAGCACAGTGGCTTTCAGCGAGCTGAGCCAGGACCCTCCTGCTTCCCCTCACCTGACCCTCTGTCGGACTCAGTAAAGGCTGGAACCTAATAGTTCAGGGTCAGCCTTTTCTTAGGAAGAAATAATGTTTTAAACTAGTTTTCGGCTCAGATTTATTTTCTCTGTTTTCTGGCATTGTGCTTTGCAGTTTGCACATAAATCAGTTACAGATTGAGCACACAGAGGTTAACATCACTGCTGCCCTTCACGTCCACGTGATTGCACACATAGCAACATGAGTTTGGCAGATGGCAGCTTAAAAAGTCAGATTCTCTATTTTCTAATCAAATGGCACTTTTGAGATAGAATCTGTGGTATTTACTTGTTGTTTGAGTGACTAAGGTGATAAGCTAGAAAACTTGCAGATGCCGTTTCTAAGGGCTCTATCTGAATCAATACACTGGTTGCTGTGCATTCCTGTTTCATAGGTTGAATAACACGCTGCTTTAAATGATTTATCAGAGAACTTTAAAGTAAAACAAACTCTAAAGCCAGAAATTACGTTGACTGCTACCACTATAGTTTTTTAGGCATTTTTAGTGCATTTCTGCAGATGTTTGTCTGTTCTGGAATCTAAGTTAAATTAAGTTTAATGGATTTTTGGTTTAGTATTTAGGTTCTATGCTGGTGAAAGAGTTAAGAGGCACAGAGTCGACACAGGATGCGTGTGCAAAGATGAGGGTAAGTTAGTAAACCTACTCCCTTTTCTGTCATCATAATATTAACTTGTGATTATTTGTACTGTGTCATTTTTATAATGTTCTATTACCCATTTATTTTCCATTTTCCTTGCATTTATGTTGGCATTCAGTAGGAAGTCTGTTCTGCCTTTTATCTTGATTTCAAGTAATACCAGAATTTAAAGGTAGATTTTTATTTTGCATGTTGTATCTAAGAAAAAACAAATGGATGCATTACATTTTCTTTCTTGAATCTTCCAAGTATGTTTCAAAGTGCTTTCCACACGCTTTAAATGTGCCCATATCACATTGCTTTTATAAACAGAATTTATAGCTGGTATATGATAATCTAGATTGAATTTACATATAATATATTAACAAGTTACCAAAGCCATTGTTTTTTTATATATGGTCTAATCCTACAGTCACATAATCTTATGGTGCCTTTAATCACATGAGTATTTCCATTTATTATGAGTGAGTTACATGTTTATTGATCAAAGGATGAAAAGGGATCTAATTCAGTTTCACCTCATGGTGGAAAAGCAGTTAGGTTTCCTTCAAACTGGTGAGAATATGTTTTCCTATGGCTCTTTGGCCTGATGTTGGTTTGTAGAAAATCACAATGAGGCTCAGTCTATCTCCAACAAACATTCTGCTGCTGGAAACCCAAAACAAGTGTATTAAGAATGCACCTGTTCATAGAGATGGAGAACATATCATGGTCTGGCATGATTAATTAATGAAGAATATAATTGTTTGGTAATCTACCAAACCTGTAAAATTACACTGATGAATGACTGAAACCCATTCTTCTGTGGATCGTAAGTCTCATATGCAAAATGCCTCTGAGCACTAGACATAGTATTCGGATCAATTATGAAGCTGGAAGACGTGTAAAATTCATGCAATCAGACATTCATTTCCCCTTGGTTACGTATCTGCAGCACACAGCCTTCTGTACAAGCTGTTTTAGCTAAGGGCTGGCAGTAATTCACACTTACTAGAGTGCCTCAAGATCCATGGCTTTTCAGCTAATTGCATGCTAATCATTCCTTACCTGGGTTTAAACTCGTCTTAAAAAAAAAATCGCAACAACTTGACACAGAGGGATCTACAGTCACATACACGTGTTCTGGGGGATTAATTGGGGCTGCAAGTGTACCATCTTCCAATCCAGTTTTCACACTGTCAAATTTAGCAGTTCAGATTTTTTAGGCGTATGCCTGTGCAGATCTTAGGGCAGAATTTGACACCCTAGCAGCATATGACATCTTCAGTAAGTTATTTGACTGAACTAGGAAGCTTAACATCAAAAAAGTCACTCTAAATAATTTATAGCCATTTTAAGGTTGGTGGGGTTTTTTTTATTTTAAGTCGTAAACTTAGAAAATTTCAATTATATACCTGAAAAATTAAGTGTTTGAAAACAAATTTAATGTAATATATGTTTTTAATAAAAATAACAGAGTTGCACTAGTATTCTATAGAACTATACAGGGCACTTATGGAGTGATGCAGTTTATATATATTCATTTTTACGTTGTGTTTTGAAACCATTGTGCTCCGAGAATGTTTGTTTTCTGGTTTGAGGGGTTTCTTATTGCAAAAAGTTTTGAATAAAACAATTCTTAATCAGGATTTCATCTATCTTTTCTATGTAGTCCTTTTAATCATATTCCTATTCAAGTCAGAAGCAAAAAGCATTGACTTAATGGGAACAGATTATTATTTTAGGGTAAGTTTCCCAGTGAGAAAAACGTATCTTTTCCCAAACTTTCTCACTCTGGTTGTGTTCTGAAAGTTGGTGTCTATTAAGTCCAGGTTGTCCTAAGACATCCTGAAGTTTTGATGTGGTGTTCATTATTGTATTTAAGTACCGTTGGGTTGTCATTGAAAATGTGGCTTCTTTTATAGTTACATTTTAGTTAAATGTACTGAAAGGAACATTTCACTTACAGAAGTGAAAAGCTAGGTATATTATTTGACTGCTTCTCAGATACTGAATTCTATCCACTTGTCCAGTCTCTTTAGAGTCAGTAACATTTTTACATAGGGTTGTACTAACATGATGGAGCAACTTTTTCTAGTTTTAGTGTTTAGGTTTTTTCCATTTATATATTTCAAATCTAAAACTTGCTGCAGTCTGAAACATGCTGAGGGGGAGAACTTCACATATAACCTTACGTCACGTTGAGGTTCTTCCCCGTAATTTTTTAATCATTCTGGATCAACCACATAATGTTTTTTAAGGAGATGGTATGAAAATTAGGTACCTAATTTTTCTGTCAATGTGGCTTTAGCTACTCCATCTTTAGCCTAATGCTGCTGAAAAAAGTGTTGGTATTCATTGGATGTCTTCCAGTCAGCAGATGCACAAGGACAAAAGAAGCCTATCAGTGAAAAAAGTATCTTGATCTTACTTAATCATTCATTGACACAGAGAAACAACAAAAATGACATGTTTGCTGACTGCAGATCTCTCCCTGTTAGTTGTAGATGGTTCCTGTACTTTCAGTTACTGCAGTCGATGGGTTTGGTTCTCAGGGGAAGTATCATGCAGATATCCCTCACGTCTCTCCACAAAGGGGATTACAGCAGCCTCCTCCTCTTATAGCTTAAGAGTGAAGGGAGATTGTAAATTTTCTGTAATGTAACAAACAAACGAAAAAAAAAAAAACAAAATCTGTGAACTTCTGTCTTAATAACTCTTCTTGGTTCTCCACTGTGCTTCTCAGCATCGTGCAGCAGTGTGCTCCAGCAGGGCAGATGATGGATTTGTTTGGGGAAAAGCATGCAGGTGCAGTAGATGGAGCTCAGCATGGGGGTCAAGGTTATACATGCTTTTTGTTCCCACCCAAACTGCAGACTCTTCCAGCCATCCAGAATTATGGATATTTGGCAAGAACTGTGCCTGTTAGAGGGATTATACTTTATTTTTCCATTCACATATTTGTGCTGCAAGGGTGGATTTATATTTTATGGTTTTCTATTTGTTTCCAGCTATTTTCTCTCACAAACTCCCTTTGCAGTCGACAGGACTGTCTCCTTATCTCTGTTCTCCACCTGCTGTAAACTGACCTTTGCTACTTGAGATTAAATCTTGCTGTCCTGGACAGAATAGATTTATTAATTATATTTGAGAGATGCTTTCAAGAACTTAAGAGCTTTCATCTTATTCAGCGTGGAATAGGAAATATTACAAGTTGTACTTTTAATCGGATTACTGTTTTCACTTCAAGTCATCATAGATATACCAAGCAAGAATAAAATGTGTTTACATCAAAATAAAGAAAAGGAATAAAGTTTGATTTGAGCTAGAAAGAGACTTATTCTCTATAGTAGACTTCATCTGACATTTACACATCTGAATTACTTGACCAGGTAGGAAGGGGGTAGTTTTATACTTACTAGCATGAGCACAGCAGCAAGGTAGACTCTTTCCTTGCTGTAATGTTAAATCACTGATGCTGCATACACCAACTGCATAGTCTGAACCAATCACATATTTGCTGCAGCAGTAGGGAATTTAGATTTTTTCCTTGGACCCTGCCACCTTTCTGAATATTATGTGTCTTACTTAAAGGTTTTCTTGTTAGAAAAGAGGTTTTTACATTACAAGTCAAAGTTCTGGGGAACCAGCAAAATAATTCTATTCACAGAGTAAGTGTTTAAATATCTCGTTGACTTAAGACCAACATGTCAAAGTTGGAGTTGTTACAAAATCTGCTTCTCCTATCTCTGGAGAGGAAGATGAAGATGAAGCAGAGTTGACTTTTTCACTAAAATTAGGCAGGGTCTGGGACATTCCTTCTTCATTTCTTCTTACATAAAGAAGGAGGACCTGGATATAGATGGCAGTATCCTTTTTTTCTGCTAATCTCTTTCTACTTTTCAATATCCATTTAATTTCTCCCCCCAAAGGTAGAAGTGTCCTCAATAGGCCTCCTAGTGAAACTAGCCAGGCAAATACCATGGAACTAATACTGTCTTTGAGAATTTATATTCTCTTCAGACTTGTAGCTCTGTCTCTTTTCGGTGGCCACTGCTTTGCGAGAGCCTGCAGTGCAACAGACACGTGGATATTACTCAAAGGGGAAAAAAGAAGTGGTGGGAGGTCTTAAAAAGATGTTCAGTCCTTACACACATTCACATCACGCCATCAGAGGATTGTATGTCCTTGAACTCTGTGGCTGGAAGGAATTCAAGGCACAGGAGGGATGTGCTGCGCTTTCAGCAGCAGAGGAGTGTGTACAGATATTGCAAAAGCAAAAAACCTCTTATTCTCAAGTAGATGAGTTGCAGGTGCATCCCCAGTGCAATATTCATATTAATGATGTAGCTTGGAGGCATCCACTAATTGTAGAGAAGTAAACAGTCTTGAACCACAGGGATTAGAGATGCTATCTTATTCCAAGAGGTATTAAATTATGTCAGTGATGGATTTTTAAGCCTTTTGGACTAGAGAAGTTAGCAAATATTTGTAACAAGGCAGACTGTAGTTTCAAATTTGGCTTCAAAACTAAGTGATCAAATGTGAACTTTGACTTTTTATTTTAATTTCATCTCATGCATGATATTGTCAAAGTGATTCACTCAAAACGAACTGTCTAATAAGGCTTCATTAAACAGTCTGAGTAACAGACTTATGGGTATGATGGTAGGTGGTACCAATACATATTTTGAAATGTGCAGTTTGATGCCATTGGAATTAATAGTTGCTACCAGTATGGGAAAATGTGGATTCCAGTAAATAACTGAATAGTAATATTGCCAGCTACAGCCTTCAGATAGCTATTAAAAACAGTATAGGACAGAATTAGCAGATTCATTTGCAAAAGTAAAAAGCCAGGATGAAATCTCAAGATTTTACAGCCTCATAAATTTATACTCAAAATTTATGTATGAAATTGTTGGTGACTTGGCATAGCTGAATAATGTCTTTTTATTATATATTTGCAAGATCGAGTATAATTACATATGCTGTAAAACCAAAAAATAAACATGGTTTCATTTTGGCCACTGTATGAAAGCTGAGTAATCCAGTTATAAATGTATATGTAAGTACATGAAAGTGGTCAGTGAGGCAAAGTAGAAGTACCAGTGTATCCCATTTCCTCTTGGCAGGAAATAAATAGATGAGATGAAAGGATTTTGAGAGTGGGCTGGATTACACCGTGCGCTACAGTGTATCAAGTGAATGTGTGAGCATCTTACTCAGACACCGTTCTGTGTGAGCTCCTGAATTTCTTATTCAGCTGCTCTACAGAGATACCATGTTTTGTACACTGCAGGAGTATTCAGAAATGTTGGATTAGTGCTCTCAGTTCTGCACAGAACAAGTTATTGCAGTACAATCCTGTCTTCAACATGTTAAAGGCCCTTCAGTGTTACAGGTTTTGTATTTGCATGAGTATGCTTTTTAAAAATAAAAGCCAGTTTATATTGCTTTATTCATAGAACAAAGTCCTCTACCTCTTAAACCATTGTTAATTACCTTGATTTGTTAGGCACACTGACTGGGTAGATCTCAGATTAGTTGGTATTTTAGTTTATATTCTAAATAAATGTCAAGCGGTTCTGCACAGGCTTTAACTCAGAATCAAAATACAGGTGGAAATTCTTTACCCATTTAAGACAATTTGTAGTACCATGCTATGGAAATCTGTTTAGAGACTGCTTGTATGGTGTTTTTTCCTGTGAAACTAAAGAAAATGCATAAACAAGATCAGAAGCAAGCTTGTTCTGTCTGGCACTACTGCTCTTGCACACCCTTATGACTGGTTTCAAAAGGATGAATTGGGAGCAGCCCTGTCCAAGGCTAGTCAGGCTTTTGGCACTGTCCTGCGTCACGGCAGCAGTGGGCTCAGATGCAAATGCAGAAGAGTCTTAAATCCAGACCTTTATTGTAAAAGCAAGCACTGTAATAACTAGGCAGTTATGCAGAAGATGCCTCCCACCTCCTTCCACTGGACAGATCTCCATTCTGGGTGTTGAGGGGACGAAGCAGCTTTATTGCAGCAGCTGCATCAAAATACATGAGAAGCTGTGATTCCTGTTACTTTTTCTGCTTAAGAAAAAGAGGCTCTATGTCTTTTTGGGGGTCTGGGAAAGCTGGACAAGTGTCACAGTAGATTTAGGATGGTGATGCTTTCTTTCATCTTCCTGTGTCTGCAGCCAAGCCTGCTTTATGGTTCTTAACACACGGCTGACTTCCACAGTCATCTGCCTGTCCTGTAGGAAGTATTTTGGAAGTGGGACTGAAGCTCAGTCTCTGACATGCAGACTCTGCAGCATTATGACTTCTCGCTGCAGGAGCAGTGCACCTGGGGAGACAGGGCATGCACATCTGTCCTTAGTAGTGCCTGGCTGATCAGAAACAGGCAGTGGCAGTGAGCCTAGATTATGCTTGCATCCAGATGATTCTTCTAAATAACCGTATTAAAACAAAGAGCCAAAGTTGCAGTCACAAACAATGGAGTTTGTAGGAACTGTGACCAGTTCCAGGCTAGTGAGCACTTGCCCTGAGACAGGGTCCTGTCACTATGATTGCTTCTACATGAGATAAAATCTAATCCTGCCGCCGTGGTATGAACATGCCTTGGAGCATTAGACCGTATGTCAGCATGCACATGACATCCAATGCCAGCCTTCAGCTGTGGCTCCTATAACTTTGGCTCAAGTCCATATGCTTCCCATAGAGGCAGCAGATGGACAAGAGTATTTTGTCATCTCATTGTGTCCTCACAGAGCTGATAGGTGGCTAGAACCTGAAAACCCCAAGGAAAGAAAATACAGGCTCCTGTGTCCCACCCTCGTCTCAGATTCTGGTCGCAGGCACAGGCAGAAATGCCCACTTGGCTGGCACAGAGGTGTGAAATGCCTGGCCGTGAAAGCTGCGGGACTTCACCTTAACATCGTGGAACCCAGAGCCAAAGCACTTACAGTGCCTGAGTGAATGGTATTCATGTTGATCTCTCAAAACTCATATTACGCATCCTGGCAGCCACCTCCTCCATTGAAAAGGAAGGAACAACAAGCAAATGTTACAAGCTCACCGTGACAACTCAAAACTGTCAAAGTGTGGAAACTGCTTGGAAATAATAATTATATGGTGGACTTGAGTTACTCCATCATTGGTCGTCCAGCGGGGGCGGGGGCGGAATACAGCTGTGTGTTTTTCATGATAGCACTGTCATAATAACTAAGGCTGATATTCCACTGCCCAGCTGTTTGTTGCAATAGGTGTGCGAGTGCAGAATTCTTCCCCAAAAATCCTATTCTACACTATCTTCCAGCACCTTTGCACAAATCCTGGGGTTTGTATGGTTTGCAGGCTGGTAAGCGATATCCACTGCTCCTTACCAGCTGAGACAGTTTGGCTTAATAAATTACAAATGTCCATCAGCCCTTGATTCATTTCCTAATTTGCCAGATATAATTTAATAGTATCTTGATGAGCTGTGTCACTTGGATACAGTCTTCTGGCAGTTCATGACCTCGATTAAATACTAAAGAGCAAGTCTGCTCTAGACAAACCCAGGTGAATGTGGAGTAGAAAAGGAAGATGATTAAATTACAAACTACTGGTCTCGATGAAAGAGGACTCCCAGATGGTTCGTACAATGTGGCCTCGCCAGCAGGAAGCCTCACCTTTATGGCAAACAGAAGATAGTGCAAATTAGACCAAAAAACTTAAATAAATTACCTTAGTAGCCGTGTTTATATAGGGTGTTGGAGGAGAAGAGGAATTTTGCTGCTAAGGAGGCAAGGAAGGAGATAATTACAGTAATCAAAATGGGAAACAAAGAGCTCCTGAGAGTAGCTGTCGGGATAGAAAGTACAGACAAAAGTTGGATGATTGTTGGGTTGCCAGATGATTAAAGTGGTGTTGTCATGTTTGCGAATATTCTATCTGGATATGAGCATGTGCAGGGTATATAGCTTGTTATTCCGATGGATGTATGTACTGCTGCTTCCGTACAGTCACTGTCATGCTTTCTGTGTGTTGAAATTGGATTTTATGAAAAGGCTCATTTGAGATCTGTGGCAGAGACACAGGCACGTGTACACACAGGTAGGTACTTGCTCTGCTTTTGGCAGAAGTACTGTTGCTTTCTGCACCCAGTTCAGAGACATGCAAATCAGATTAGTATCTTCCTTCAGATTTTGTTAGATTCTTCAGGATGTTTTACCATTTAGTCTTTCATTTTTTAAAAGTGCCTAGCCTTCTGGGTGAAAGAAGCTTTCTCCAGGGTAAACTGACACTTGATTGTCATCCT
Organism: Eurypyga helias; assembly: GCF_000690775.1. Lineage (NCBI taxonomy): Eukaryota > Metazoa > Chordata > Aves > Eurypygiformes > Eurypygidae > Eurypyga > Eurypyga helias. The sequence continues at coordinate 29,647 of NW_010244907.1, read as the reverse complement.
GAGTCTCTTGTCACTTGATACTGGAGATGCAACAGCAATCTCTGTTACACGGATGGGTGGGGCTCTCCCTGAGACTTTAATTAGAGGTTTTAGCCTTCATGGCACAGGACACTAATTGCAGAACGTAGCTGGATCTGTAGCTTTGAGTTTTATGCTGGCAAAAATAGAGTCTTATTTGATTCAGGAAGGAATGAGATCTGATAAGGGGACTTGATTAGAGTTTTTTTTCTTTTCAGCTTTTGATTTGTTTTTCTCTGCAGTGTTAACCATCACCTATTTTTCAGACAAGTTTTTTTCAGATACAGTCTGTGTTTTCAAGCTTATGTCTGTGATATTTTATTTTTCTTGAAGAATAAAAAACTACTACTGCTTCTTTTGTTCAGCTGCTCTAATGATCTTTCTCGGTGCCAGTTCTACACCTTTCAATGCGTTTACACTCCCATGTGCTGATCTTTAACTGTAGCTGAACTTACTCATCCCTCTCCAGAAATTGTTTGCTTGATCTCTATGATTGTTTGCAGATACTACCATGAGTGAGTGTTCTCTGAACTGCATCTACATTGTCTATCTGCAGTAGTTTTGTGTAGAATAGTCTTGTCCATCGTCTTCCACCATAAAAGAATTCAATCAGCTATACCCTATTATTCCCTTTTTTTTATTTAGTTGGGTGGTGATTTTTTTTAGTACATTTAATCTGTATACTAATCAACAGGTTTTTCTGCAGATAACTTAAATATTTGCCCAACCTGTTAAGCAGGAATTGTCTTTGATGTGTGCATCACGTTGAAGGCACACAGAAGTAGCATTAAAAAAAAGCTTTTTAAGAAGACAGGAACTGTAGGTAGGAGAACCTGGCACTGAGGGAATGCGCAATAACCCTCCGTGCTAATTCATGTGTAAAGCATCTTCCAGTAGCAGCTGCACTAGAGGAAGTGCAGACGCTCAGACGTGACAAGATACAGCGTTGGACTGACAGATTGACTGGCAGGCCTGGAGGGCTGCAGGGATACCTCATGTCACAAATACAACGGCAAGAAGGCAAGGGAGTGAAATATTTCTAAATAACAACTAATTGCAGCAAAGAAACAGTAGTACAAGAAGTACCGCACTGTTGGTTTTTACAGCTGGGAAGGGCAGGAAGGGAGGTGGTGGTGAGACAGCGGTGAATGGGGCACATTAGATAAATAGCTTAAACATGCACGCTTTCAGAAACCCTTGATTGCCTGACTGGTCTTTTTAAGCCTGGCAAACTTATTTCATTCTCTTCCCATTGTGCTAGGAAAAAAGAGAATTTTTATTGTCCTTGCAACAAACTGTAAAGCTCTTTTTCGTTTTGTAACTACAAGACAGCTATTTCAAAAGCCCAGAGCATAGTCAGCTCAAGAAAAAGTCAAATGTTTGGATAAGTACCTTTTGTTTAACTATGTATTTTGTCAGAGGACGAGCACTGTTCTTGCAATGCAACACAACTCTAACATCTTCCTTTTGATTTCAGAAGTCTACAGAACAAATGAAGAAAGTACCAACCATTGTCCTGTCTGTCTCTTACAAGGGAGTCAAATTTATTGATGCAACAAATAAGGTATGTGCAATTATCCATTATTAGCTTTTATTTCTCACAAATAGGAAATACCTAGGAGGCTGGCTCTGTAAGAGCACCGTGCCAAAGTTGCACTTTGTATTTTCCTCTCTTTTTGATCTTCTTTCCAAAATGGATGTAATCTTATTGTCATTCTCCAGAAACCAGTCTGGAGGACAAATGAAGCAGCTTTAACGGCTCTTTGGGAGAACATTGTGTCCAACCTTCTGCCATTTAAAGGCAAGCTTATCACAAAGGATATTTGGCAGGGAGCCTCAGTGGAACCATTTACCATATTCTTCCCTACGCAATTTCTTAAATATGCAGAATATATATATATTTGTACATTAATATAATTTTGGGAAAAAAAAAAAAGAAAAAAGACTCAATGAACAAAAAAAATTCAAGGTTTTACCCAGGGCTGGCTATTGTAAGAATAAGAAACATGATCCTTGAATGTCCTTTTTGAATGTCAGAGCCTCTTTGAGAGCTATTTTCCTGGTACTAGCCATTTGACTTCCTGAACTGCAGCAGCTTCCTAACAATTGTTATTCCATATTTTTTTCATCTTCCTGTGTGGCAGTGCCCCTGTGCTTTGTTTCTGAAATTTTAAAATACCTCCAATGTCTTTTTTTTTTTTTTAAAAAAGGGCAAAACCAGAAATTGAGAGATTAGAGAAGTCAGTGATGGACAGAGCAATGGGTTATTGCTTAGCCAAAGTAAACTGTACAAGCTCTGTAAGCAAAGTAAAGAAATGTGTGAATTTCTCTTCTTTGGGTGTTTAAAATGACAAGAAATTGCAGTCCATACTGATGCTTGCATATGAATAGAAAAGAAATTATCTTTTCTGTTATGTGACTAAAACTCGCTAAGCAATATAAAAAATAAATCTGACAACCCAGCTACATGACCTGGTTAATAATGTGTATAACGGCTTTGTGTTGCTGAACATTCAGGCCACACGATACATCTGACCCAGTATCTGTCAAACTTGCCAAATCAGTCAGTTTCTAAAGGTGTTTAACTAGAACTGGGTTTTAACTGCAAGAACGAAAGCAGATTTGTGAACTGCTAGAGTTTGGAAGCCATATCTAGGGTTAGAAGACGGCATGAAAGAAAACCCAAGGTGAAATTACTGTTATGTCAAGTCTGGCACTTTTGCCAGACCAGAGAGGCCAGGGATTCCTGTCAGCTCCTTTTTCCTTCCATTTATCCAAAACTGAGCTTCTACAACCCCCATTTCCTTTATGTTCGCTAATGTGCAGGGTGTAAATCACGATATTGTAACACTATTAACTCTAACTTGGGTAAGGCTGATTTCAGCTTTTAAATCTACTCTGTAGTGTAAAGGATGTAACTGCAATGTCCTTAAGTTTATTAAAAAATTGAGAACAAAAGGAGCTCCCAGTATCTCTTTGCACAGTGCATACAATCTCGAGTAAGAAGGAAACTTGAAAGAAGTTTGGCCAATTGCATTAGGTGGCTCTAGCCTGCGCCCACTGAAACCTTATGCCTAGTAGTGCGATAGATGTATTTGATGGAGGTAAATAATGCCACAGTCCTGTGTTTTTTCTCAAGTGGTAGATTGCTTTCTCTCCAGTTCAAAATCTGCACTGCCTTTCCCTTCTGTAAAAACCAGGTAATAGCCTGCAACTCTCCCAGGAGCGTTGTTATCATCCTTGTCCACAGTGTGCTGTACCCAATTCCTTCAAGACCCAAAACAGATTAGCACTAAGGTGAGATCCTATTCAGACTTGTACCGCTTCCATATGAGCTTCTAGTTGACAGCGCTGGGCACCACTTAGCAATAAATGCATAGTTTTAATGACAAAAATAGCTAGCAGTTATGTGCTTGAAAACTCAGCTCTCATGGCTGTTCATCCTTTTCCTTTATGCCACCAAGCTAAGAATTTGTATTCCGAGCCGTAGCAGGCAAAGCTTCAGGTGACAAAGGGGCCCTGACCTCGTTCCATGACAGCTATTTCAGTGGCGCCTTGAAGCTTGGCATGACACCACTTTGACATGACACCATTTCTTTGCAAGTGAGGCCAGAAAGAAATTGCTGCTTAGGAAAAAGCAGGCTTGCAGAATTTTCTCATGCGTTAACCCTAACTTCTGGCTGATTTCTGCCAGGAGGGGGATTGGCTGACACGAGGTAGGCGAGCAAAAGGAAGGCTGCCGAGCAAAAACCTGATCTCTGCGAGGCATTTCCTTGGCAGAACCAGAACCGACTTTCAGCTTCCCTGCTTTTTGAGAAGTGCCAGAGGTTTCTCTTGCCAAACTGAGTGACAATTTTTAGAACGAGGGCTGTACAGTGTCGGTCAATGCCTGAGGAGTGTACCCAGAACAGCGAGCTGGTTCATAGCCTTGTAATCTCTATGGAATAAGGCTGTAGGTCTGCTGGAGTAATGACCCTTGGAAACAGTAAACACATGCAAAGAAAACATGTTTAATTTTGAAAGGAGACCACAGAGGATATCCTATAGAATCAAGGGAAGAGCTCAATTTCACTACTAATTTTCATCCAGAAGAATTAGTTTAGGTATACATCATTTTATTCAAAACAAACGTGATACGGGTATGTTTCCAAACTTCACTTGGTTTAAAGTTAAAACATTAAAATAATCTCTGTGAGTTTTGACTCAAGTGCAAAGCCCCGGGTCAACCCCAGGTCACCTAGTAAAAGTTTCAGCACAGCAGAGCTCTTTTCACATACTGCATAAATTCAGGTGATTACTTTGTGGCTCATGATTTGGCATAAATACTTCACGTGATTTTAAGACCTTCCAAGCTTCACTTCTTTCTGCTTTCTAAACTACGGTGTTGCCGATACAACATCAATGACAGTATATTACGGCTATATCTGTGGATATCTAAATCCCTGGGATTGGTATAATTGTAATTCTCATCAAAATCTTTATTGAGGGTAAAAGTTATCAATTTGAGAACAAAAAAAGTAAAAGGCTTAAAATAACGTAAAAAGCCAGTGGTTATTAAGCAGAGATTATGTGTGTCACTATAAATTGGCATATATTGAAACCTAAGTACTGGTTTTGTCATTTTTATGAATAATGCATTAAACAGAAATAATCAAGTATGTTGCAACAATTTAAGAGGATTATTTTATTTCTTTAGTAACAGTTTCCTTATCTTACTTTTTTCAATAATTTGAAATTGGGAATGCTTTTTATTAAGATTTTTCCTAAGCCATGATTTCTTCAATTAGATATGTTAATACGCCTTTTCAAAAGCTTGACACCTACATGCAAGGGGGAAAGTTGGCACTTAGCAAATGAAAGAAGATATGGCAAAGCATCTTAAGCGACTTAGTTGCATATATTTCCTGTTCTTTAACAATAAAAGAGGGGGAGGAGGGGACGTGGGAAGGAAAAGAGAGGGATGAGGGAAAACCAGAGATCCTCCGAGATTGTTTTAACTTGGGCAGATGCCACCAAGGCAGCAGCAAATGGTGGCTTGGTGAGGGACCGGGACGCTACAGATGCCATGTGTTGCGTGGTGCAGCAGCGATGTCATGATGCAGCAGGCTTATTCACTTCGGGTTTTTGTGGGAAAGCCGGAGCTACAGCCAGCAGGGCCACAATTCAGAAAAGCGTATAAACAAACTGCTAAGTAAATTCATATTCAATGAATCATTCTTGTGTTTAAATAAATCATTTGAAATGCGTGTGTTGCTGAAGCGAGGCCTAATCATAAGCCACTCTGCAGTATCTTCTTCTCTGGCTTCATGGTTCCTTTGGCCTGAACACAGTAATTACATATCAGCAGTTTATGTAATGAATATTCATAATTTTCTCCAAAGCTTTAAAGACAGCTTTTTTTTTTATTTCATCAGACAGACATCCCCCAGCTCTCTCCCAGTAGTATGCTATAGCTTACATTGGCTGTTGCAAGTAGTGTTGCTCGGTGCATGAATGGTTTAATTTTTCTACATCTCTCTTGCAGGATGCTGTTGTCAGTAAGTGGAGAAAAGTTGCCAGATCCTCCTGTAGTTATCTTTTTACTAAGCAGAAGCCTTTCGAGAGCTCAGGGTTTCAATTAATAAGTGGTGTTCGGTGGTTTTTTTCTCTTGAAAAAGTATAGCTGAAATTTGTCAAGTAACACATGCAAAAACCTGGATGTTGAGCCTATTGGGTTTCACCAGGTCCTGGCTGTCATGTAGTGATCATTACACAGAAAACCAGCATCATCATAAGATGCTCATACAGTGCTTTGAAACTGTATTTACAGCTGTATGCCAGGAAAGATGTCTCTCTGTCATGGGATACTGAATAAACTCTACAGAACTCAAGGGGATTATTAGGGAAGAGTCTAGGATGTAATTGTTTTCTACCAGATTATTGGCAATTTTAGATAGCATTGGAGAGGGTCAGAATTCCAATGACCTGTGTAAGATCATACATGTCGTGTGTTAAATCTCTTCTAACTAAGAAACTTCTGAAATACTACAGTACAGGAGATGAACATAAATGCAAACCTAAAACCACACCTTTTACGGCTCTCAAATTTAATTCCTAAATTGATTGAAAATATTTTTTTTTTAAACAGAATATTATTGCTGAACATGAAATCCGTAACATTTCCTGTGCTGCACAAGACCCTGAAGACCTTTCTACATTTGCGTACATCACTAAAGACTTGAAGACTAATCACCACTACTGCCATGTATTCACTGCGTTTGATGTGGTCAGTTCACAGAAGATACTTCGTTTAATAGTTGTTTGTAATAGTTCTTTAATTCTACTAAAACATTTTCAGGGTATATGGTGATTAATGGAAGGTATCATTCATTTGCCACATGAAAAAACTGATCTACTATGTAATAGTAAAAGGACATTTCTGGAAAAGAGGAAAGGTTTTTTCAATATTATCTCATTTCCCATCTGAAATAACTCACTTCAGTCATCTCAGCTGTTGACTGTAAACTTGGTGAGTAGTTTTTCATACAAATCTTAAGCTGTAGGCTTCCAAGAGGTTTTTAACGAGCAGGTTTGGCCACCCATTCTGAAGTCTCCGTGCATCCCAAATAAACAAATCAGAACTGGATCAACGTGCCTTATGTACAGTGCTCAATCCTGCTAAAAGGTAGGTTCAGGAACTAACTTAAACTAAGTTTGCAGGGTTTCCTGCATTTTTGGCTGCCCTGTATTGCCTGTGCAGTCAGGAAAGGGGCTTGGTGACAGTCCAGCCTTTTGGCTTTAACCCTCATCTGTCTGTCCCATGCCAGCCAACAAGGGGTGAGACAGCTGGATGCTTTTTTGTGGGGACCTTTTGAGCCTGGACATATCGCACCGTCATGTGGGAGATGTGAGCTGCTTTTCAGACCAGAAGTCAGGTGTTACCACCATGAAGTGATTTCTTCAGATTTTTTACCCTGCTGTTCCATGACTTCCAGTGTTTCAGTGTTAAGCTGGATCAGTCCTAATAACTCAAACATCTCTCTAAATACTGTTTAGACTTTTTGACATTATATTGAATAAACTGGAAAAATGAAGCTTCCTCTGCAAATGTGTAGAGAAGGTATGAAAAGTTTTGTATTTACTCTTACCAGAGAACTGAAACACGCAGATCTGACAGAGACCACACAGATAGCTAATATCTCAAGAGGTCCTAGGATTATTTGGCTACCCCCCTGAATCTGAAAGATTTGAAACATCTGTGATAACAGAGATCTGTGCAGAGCATTGTCCTTTCTCTGCTCCTGTGTAAGTGGTTACCCCTGTAGCCATCAACAGATTATTGTTATTAGATGGCCCCTCTGTTCTGCTCTGCTCTCTGTTGTGTCAACAGGAGTTTCATCTTAACAAATAACGCCAATATGGAATGTGGGTAAGTTTTATTTTAGCAACACCTTTACCTTGACAGAAAGTTTGCCTTTATTTTGAAAATAACAGATTAATGCTTTAATTCTTACTTCCTTGTTCCAATCTTCTTGCCTAAAAACCTCAAAAATGTTATCTCAGCAAAAGTCCTTACAGCTCCTGCTATTTTGGTGCAAAAAATGACTAAGTTCTTCCTATATTTGTGCTTCTCAGATGGTGATGTATAGACTAGTAGTGTTTCAAGAAATCATGAACACATATCAATTAATCAGTCATACTGGTTTCAGCTAAACCTGGTGAAATAAGTAGTGGCTCTGATTTTTAGGACTAACAGGGCTTATTGTCCAAAACTTTCAGGACTATGTGCCCTTTGAGTTAAGCATGAGAGAAACTTAAGATAATACTAAAACTTTAAAATAATTCAAGAAAAAATATTTTAATATAGTATAAAGTGTACGGATCCTTGAAACATGCTTACATGAATATAAAGTTTAAAATATAGAGATGTCTGAACTGAGGCATTTTATTTGTGACTGGGGAAATACACTGCAGAGCAATAGCATGTAGGAGAGTTTAAATAACAAGATGTACAGGAAGGTAGATTAGAAGAAACTCGAGCGATTTGGTTCAGTGCTTTTGTTGTTTCACTTCTCTGCTGGCATTCTAGTGTCCACAGGGAGTAGAAAAAAACCCCTTCAAAATTGCGTTAAAAATAGATACACCATGGTCAACAAGATGTTCCATTATATAGATTTAGTGATAAGTGAATCAACTGAAATTAGCCTGATTGAGGGAGGTTATTATTTCTTCTGATCCATTTAAATCCTTCTTAATGGTTTTAAAGTACTGCAGTTTCATTTATAGGTTTAATAATCAAGCAAAAACATAGACCCAGGTATAGCAGTTGAAATCCATTTTCTCCTTGTTTGGCAATAAAGAATAGTGATCCAGGAATAATTACAACATTTTGCTCACTTCCCGTACCTTAGGAGGAGCATTTAATACCCCAAGCACTTTAAATGGCTATTTTAAGCACTACAGAAACTTTAATGTCTAACTGTCTCAACTTAGTTTTCTCCTGCAACATAATCCTCGCTGGAGTGTTACCTACTCAAATATTCTCTTTTTGTGTTGTTTTATTTCTCAGGATCTAGCATTTCTGATGCAAGTGCAGGCTTCATAAAAATAGCTAGATATTCAGAACACAAGCATACAGTAAATTAAATTTTCTGTTTAAAGTCTAAGACTTCCACTTTGCTAATAGAAACAGTCCTACCCATTTGCCAATGGTTAGACGTCCAAGCATGTTAAGAAAAATGAAGCTTAAAATTTAGAAGTCCACAATAAGGTGTAAAAAAGATGCATCTTAAATCATATATGTTATGGCAATACAATATATGCAATGGTATGAAAAAAAAGATTCACTCTCTAAGGTCCTTCAGTTCCACAGGAAATGTGGATGAGAGCGATTTTTTTTTTGCAGATAGGAAAGCATTTTAGTGGAGTGACATGTCAACTACCAGCATTACTGATACTTACTATTTAGGAGCGACTGTACACGTAAAGTCTCTACGCAGAGTTAAAATTCTATCGAAATCACAAAAACATCGGACTTGATGAAAGAATATTGAAGGTGATAAGGTTTGGGGGAAGAAGAGGATTTATTGCTCAATAGTTGAAATTCACTTCACTCTTAGTCACTTACGAAGCAGCTCTAAAACTACCAGAGAAGGATTCCTTGTGGAGAAACAAACCATCATAACGGTTCCTATACCAAATTCTGGTTCATATATGGGAGACACCCGAAGTGATTTCCATCAGATATTCCTTCATTGCCCAGTGCACCTAGGGATGGAAGACAACCAGCATAAATTGGAACAATTTCTGCTCTTGCTTATGCCAAGGATTAGACTGGGGTTCTATGTAACACAAAGACTTTTTCTTCTTTTCTGTATTCTTTTGTCCTCCATTGCACACACTTAAGCTGAGTAGGAACTGGAAACTGCTAGGAGGTCATACTTAGCAGAGAAGAAAAAGCATGCGTTCAGGTCTCAAAAGTCCTGTTCATTACCTGCTTCCAGAGGGCGACTTCATAAAATTTTTCTCTGTTCATATGATCATCCAGGTACAATCAGTGTGGCATCCCCATGTCTCCAGACAGCACACTTCTTCCATTTGCAGTACCTGGAGACAGCATGCCCAGACAGTGCCCTCTCCGGGGCATATTAAGCGGAATGCGTTCAACTGTTACAGTTAGCTCCTGGCAAACTTCCTGAGATGGAGCACACTTAGGTACAAGGAGCTTTCAGCTCATGAGCAAATGAAGCTCTCCTCTCTCATCTACCTCGATGGCTTTTGCAGCAGCCTGAAAGGCCCAGTTTGAAGGCTTGTATGCAATGGGAGGATGGCAACAAGGTACGTTTCTGTGCTGCATTAGGAGGGATGGATTCAGAAGCGTTTGCCATCCACAACTGCTTTACATCCAGCATGAGAAAGGATCAAGAACTGAAGTTGCAGGAGTGCCTGGTCCTGAAAGCCTCATGCAACCCAAGAGTCCCCAGCTGTTACAAGCAACTGCCAGCCGTGTTGATCTCATCGTACCATCTTTGGCGAGCGGAGCTTTCTTCCCCTTGAACTCACAAAGGCTGGCACGTTGGAGAGCTCAGACAAATGCATGTCCTTTCTGGAATCCCCCAAAAGTAATAGTTTTGCGGCCTGGAGGGATAAAGCATATGTACTTTGAACAGTGTATGTATGTCAGCTCTACGTCTCTCATCACTCCCGTTACTAATGAGTAACCTCTTCTTGTCGGGCTTTTGTAGTAGAAATCCTCAACATTTGGCCTTGAAAACTCCAGTTTGACTGAGAAGTAGGCACCTGATTTCATCCCAGGGGATGGATGTTTGAACTGGGATGGGGTTTTTCATTTTTTTCAAGTAAAGATTCCATATACTGTGTTCTGTTTGATTACCCAATTGCAGTGGTAAGTTTTTCTACCTTGAACACAGGGTGTCCTAACTGACGTTCCTACACATTCGATGTAGCTCACACTAATTGTCTGCCAGACTCCAAAGGAAGCTTCTTCAGTAAATTCAGTCTTCTAAAAAGACCAGATTTGACACTGATCATAAAGAAGGGAAAAAAAAACCCATCATCACCTAAAACCAAAGCCCCATAAAATCCTCATTATATGAAAAGTGCAAGGTGTTTGTTAGTTTTATTCAAAAATTCCTTTGGAAGTGACATTTTAAGTTTTTATAGCTCAAATAACAGAAATCTCTCTTAAAATATTCCTGAAGCCTCAACATAGCTTTATAGAAGCATGAAAACACAGTGAAGAAGCAGTGCCTGCTGCAACTTACACAGTAAAAACCGGCAGTTAGAACAGAACAGTGAGCCATTGTAATGGGTTGGCTGAATTAAAGTGACTGAAGAATCCAGACTCAGACTTGCATGGTGGAATTGAATGATAACATTACGTGGCAAACAAGGCAAATTACCTCAATTTCTCATCTCCCTGAAATTGTTGCTTAAAGATGTTAGCTTACTCACTTTCCTTCTCTGCTGTGCCAACCAAGGAGTGGGATTGTAGCAGCCTGAGAAGCACCGTGGTCCTACAAAGTTTTGCCTCCTTTCCAAGTGGAGTGCTGTAAGGGTCGAGGTCTTCGACAGCGTCCAGGGCGTCTCCAACTTGTGTGCTGAGCATCTTTCACGCTTTTGTGCCACATGTAAAAACAACAACAGCAATTCAAAGTTCCCACGCTCCATTGGAACAATTTCCACAATGGATTTTGTGGTTTGGTTTTCCACCCCCATCCCCAAGGAATCCTGCACTTACCTCTCTGGTATAGCCCCTGCAAGAGTCCATACCAACTCTAATCCTCACATTCTTCTCACTGTACTACAAGTGAGAAATGCTTCAAACCGAACTTACTTACTTCTGTGTTTTTTTTCCAAATACAATTTCGCAGATCCTTTTTTTAAATTTTACAAGGTACAATTTTAAAGCCCTCCTTGCCTCCTTTGCAGACTTCTCTTTGTCAAGGCTCTACCACGGTTATGAAATGTATGTAGAAGTTATGGTTCAGTTTACATTTTGAATATTGAACAGAATAGTGACTGTTCTGTTTTATTTGCTATATTTCAAATATTTATTAACCGTAGAAACAGTTACATGTTTCCAATGGCTTTCAGGCTCCAGGCAGGCCTATTTTTTCATTTTACAGACTAGAAAAGAAAACAAATTGCAGTGGCTTCTGACGAGATGCAGGACCCAGACTAGATTTATGTCTCCACGTGGCAAACTCTCTGCTTGTCTCCAGTCTTATCTCAGAGCTTTTCAGGCCTGTGTCTCAGTGACCTTTTTGTATGCCACACATTTTCTCAGTCCCACTAGTATTACAGTCCACTTTTTCTCCAAGCCACCACTGCACTCTGTCCTGTTGATGTATTCCTTAGCAATAATAATATTCACTGAGGCAATCCCATGATGATTTACTACACTATGATATTGTCATGACAGCTGACTAAGATGTCTTCAGAATAATATTCTTATCCTACTAATAGGCGCACTCCATTTCAAACAGTATTATTCTTAACATTTTTATCTGTTATACGCTGTTGGTCTTAATTCCACAGCCAGCATTCTGCTAAAAGGCAGAGCACTTCATAATAGTCTCTTTAGTCTTCCACTTATTAATCTACTGGCAAACTGCATCCTCAGTGTTTCTCAGTCCTGTCCAGTTTCTTTAAGTTAAATGGGAGACAATTTGGAGACTGCTGCTGTCAAATCAGGCAGACATTTTTATTTGGGAAGCTATGAAACTGGCTAGCTTGCTGTTGCGGCTGCAGTCATAACAGTTGAGAACATATCCCACTGGAGGAATATAATTGTTTTCTTTCTGATCCAACAGAGACCAGAGCTGGCACCTTTATAGGAAGCTCTTATGATGAGCTAAATATGTTGAATTTAGCCCATACTACCTCAGTATACACGTGTGATAAAAAAAGGGATGTAATTTCTTCATAGCTACAGTGAAACTATAGTGTATGGCATGAAATAAAATCCTTGTAATTGTGTTTTAACAGTTAAGGGCAGACAGCGTACTGCCAAGTGTCTTGCACTGCTTTCTGGCTTATTGCAAACTCAACATTATTATTGCAAACTCAACATTATTATTGCAAACTCAACATTATTATTGCAAACTCAACATTATTATTGCAAACTCAACAGTTAGACTTGACTAACTAACGTGATACATCATTTAAAGTTGTATCAGAGATGTGGGAATTTTAAGGGATCACCTAGTTTCAAAGCAATGCAGGATTGCTTCCAACTATGGGCTGCAGAGGTTGAGGAGGGAGAGGGTAACTTCTGAATTACTTCAAAGGCTTGTGAATTATTCTAGGGATACTGTAGGACATAAGGAGGCAAGCCTGCAGGGGGTCAAGACATTATTGGAAAGTTAGGAGCCTAGAAATAGGGTCTAGTAGGAGCCTATGAAACAAAACAAACCCACAAACCTGAAAAAGAATTTACCATAGAAATTCACTTACAGTTTAGATTAAGGTCAAATTTGAAACTCAGCAGCTTTATAGTTGATGTATATCTGTACTGAAAAATTATTCATACCAACCCCGTGGCTCCTCATTCATGCTTTATAAACCTTTCAACAGGTTTTCTTCTATGTATGCAGTGAGAATTTAAAGTATGCTAGCTATAACACCAAACTGGTTTTCATCTTAAGAGCCTGACTTCTTTGGAAACACACACTAATCCCTTACACTTAACTAGAGTATTCTGACACGCCAGTTTAAGCTCCAACATTTTTACTTCTAGAAAACACAAGCAGGAGTAGGTTGCCCCAGCACATGAAACACAGAGCACTGACTTTGGTGCACAGGGGCACGTCACCTGCGAAGCAGAGCATACGCTGGGTGTGATCCTGAGAGCAGATACGGGGTGAGCTGGGAAGGCTGGGGACGGGGGCTAATGTACTACTTCTACAGAGAGATGACACACACTCACCCACTCCTGTTTTCCTGTTTAGGGAGACAATGTTTTCAAAGTTGTTAGAATTAATTACCCTCAGTACAATAAATTACATTTAGATTGTTTTTAATCAATGACAAATCAAATGACAGATGTAAATACTGCAGAGACTTAGGAAATTATCACCAGTGTGATTTTAATTATTTACATTACACATCACTCCTGGAGACAGTACTACTCCACTTCATGTATCTGACAGTAATTCAACCTCACTCCAATTTTAACTGTTTTTGTTTTCTTCCAGAATTTAGCTTACGAAATCATTCTTACGCTAGGACAAGCTTTTGAGGTGGCCTACCAGCTTGCACTACAAGCACGAAAAGGAGGCCATTCTTCAACCCTCCCAGAAAGCTTTGAAAATAAACCCTCCAAGCCTATTCCCAAACCACGCGTTAGTATTCGGAAGTCAGTGGTAAGTAGAAAGCAGTGGTGCATGTAAAAAACTAAAATTCAGCTACACGGTTAAGAGTTGGTACATGTAGAAGCCGTACAAATAAATATACCTGTTGAGTCAGAAACGCTCCGTGCCTCAGTCGCGCCACCTCGGCTCATCAGGGTTGTGTCGCTGCGGCACGGGCAGCCATGTGGAACGACTGCTCATTTCAGATTCCCCCAGTTCAAGAGGTTGCTTGGCTAGCGGTGTGCATATGTCTTTTATAGTAATTGCAGAGCTTTAACTGATTCAGTCTAATTCCAGTGTGTTGTGCTTTTCCAAGTGGTGAGGATCACAACCAGTGAATCCACGTAAAACTCCACGGTTCCATGGACTTTCCTGATCATCTACAAAGAAATAAAATCGGCACCAAACTTGTTACATATATATGTATCCTAATCAAATTACAAATCCAAATCAATTTACAATTATCTTGTCACACCAAGCAACTTCTTTTCTTACTGTTGTTTTTTTTCCCCATGGCAGACCCTCCGGTTCCAAAACTGGGATTCAGTGTAACTTTTCAGTATTTTCTTTGGAATCCCAAACTCCTAAGAATCCAAGCTCATGGGAGCCTACATATTGTCTGTCTTTAAAGCGCATAGATGACAGAGAAATATTCTTCTATGGTAAAGCTTCTAAAAAAGAGAAAACTCTTAAATCACGTGAGAACAAAGGCACAGGGTGACTTGCGAGGGAAACTGGCCGCACGCTTTATCATATTTACTGGCTATGAAATTAAAACCACACTCTGTGATGTTTAGTTATTGGATTAGAGGAGAGGGAGGTGGAGAACTATGGCTGTACACTTCGTTGTCCACTGCCACAGAATCTTAATCCATAAAATTTTAGAGAAGGAACATTTCCTGTGCAATCATCTGTCCCAGTAAGAAGAGGGGTTCTTAGGATCAAGTCTAGCTTTACGCATACGTTCAACAACCTGCAGCGCCCTATAGCTTGGGGATAGAGAGACCTCTGATCTAAACAGGATAAAGAGGGCAGCGGTGGGTACGCGGGGGTGTAGACCACTGCCCTCGCTGCTGTAGCGCTTCGTCAGTACCGGATTTGTCCTGTGGTCTATGTGGTCAAAGAAGACACTTGTGCAAGAAAAGCTGTGCGCAGAGGTGGTGACCCATCTGTACGTTTGCATTTGTCTTAAAGCAGATAGATCCGTCTGAACAAAAGACTCTTGCGAATCTACCGTGGATTGTTGAACCTGGACAAGAGGCCAAACGAGGCATTAATACCAAGTATGAAACTACCATTTTCTGATACAAAACTGTCCCCCTGTTCCTTGTTGTGCCTTGCACGCCAAGCAGTCACAGCACAGCCTTTCCTTTATGGCAACGTTTCAATCCAGCAGAGAGGAAGACTGCACTGAGTGGCCTTGTAACTAACAAAAAAGGCTGACAGTCATCTCTGGTGATCTTCTTCCTGCAGCACTGACAGAAGAATGACACTAAATGAAGACTTTTAAAATTACAGTCCACAAGAGGAGTGAGAAACCTTATTTTTCAAACAGTCTCCCTTGTGACTCTGCCACAGTGCTTTCTTCGATTTCTTACTTCAGAATTCTACTTTTTAAAAAAGAAAAAAGAAAAAACACAACACAACAAAAGGTCTCTAAACTAACACTAATGCTGCCTATGAGTAGAATATTTGATTGGTTTTTTATTTAAATCTTGGCAGTTTTTAATTGAAACAGAATCAGAATTAATAAATAGAGTATTTGTGAAACCACTGAATTCATTGATAATTACTGTGTTTAATAAAGAACTCATTAAAGTGATAAGAAATAAGGCACCCTGATTTCTGTGTGCACTGGTTTTATATGTAATCATTGGTGTCCTTTGATCCTCTACAGAAGCGGGAACCTCTTGCATTGTAACAAAGGACCAGGGTTTTGTGAATGGTTAGAAAAAGGTATTAATAATGCACAGAAAACATTTATTAGATATTTTTATGGAAGAGAAGTACTATAGGAAAACATATGAGTATTTATGGAAGGAAGCCAGATTAATTATGACAAATATTGTTTATTTTAAAGTTACGTAAGCCACTGCTATTGCAGCATTATGAAAATGACAAGAGTTGTAGCATCAGTGCACTGGATGTTTCGTAGGATCAGTCTGGAATGAAAGCAGAATGGCTATTCTACTACACCTACATATACTTTATGCAGTTCAACATTGCTATAGCCATGAATTCTACTAGTCTACTTTTTAAAAAATAATCTCAGTGGTTCTAAAAAAAGTCAAAAACATAGATTTTGCTATCAAGATTTCTGCCACAGAAAGCGTGTTTGGAGGAGTATCAATAAAATTGTACCGCAAAACATTTTCTAAATAAAAAGAGCGAGAAAAAGAAAAAAATTCCAAAGTAATAAAAAATGTTTTCATGGAACAAAATAGTTAAGCATTTGCTTAATATTTGATTAAATAAGATTTACTTACGTTTTCTTTGAAGTGTTTTAATTTTTTTAATGTCTGTGGAGTATTTGTATAATACCATGATGTATATTTATGTAGAACTGAAATTATAACAATACAAATATCACTATAGGAGAAAAATGACATTTTAACGTATATTGTTCTATCCAGTCAAATTGTGAATCATTTTGAAGTTCATTATAGAGATATTGATAAATTGTGTGGTTGTCTTAATGTTTTTTTAATTATTATTTCATATCCAGCTGAGGTTTTCAGTTAGAATCATCAGTTGGTGAATTCCAAAAAAAATGGATAATCGAACTTGGTTTAAACCTGATAATTGTATATGGTTTAGTTAAACCTAATCATAGCGCTGAGTGATGACATACTTTTAATACGGTATTCAATTTACTTGAACAAAATAGTTCCTTGTACATATTTTGCCTATTCACTGTTGATATGTACGTAGTCAACTGACGGTCAAAAAAATAACACTAAAAATATGGTACCAAAAGGAAAATTGTATAGGAGAACAGTAAATAGTAGCCTCACTGCAACAAATACTTATGTAAATATGCTTGGGCTTCCAGTTATAAATTTTGTAATTTTGTCATTTATTTATATCCTATAAAAGCACACAAAATAAAATGAAATTGTACAGTCCCACTGCTTTGTGCATCATTTTATCATTGCATAAGGAGCCTGACCCAAAGGTTACTGAGGTCCGTGAAATGTCCTCCCTTCTCCCCAATTTCACTGGACTTTGGATCTTCTCCCGCACAAACCCAGGCATTGCTGTGGAGACGTTCTTGGTTTAAAATAGAGATTTTTGTTTGCAGATGGTAAATACTTCATAAAGTCCTTAATTAACTGGTTCTTCGGTGCAGTACTGAACTGCTGACTTCCCATATTTAATCGCACCCGGTAAAGAGTAGCACAGGGAGTTACCGTGAAGCACGTTCACTTCAAGCACCAAAAGTACAAAGTGGCCAGATTTTCCCTAAAATTATAAGGATAAGACGGCCTGCAGCACAGCTCTAATCAGGCACAAGGGAACAACTTGAAGGACGAATTTGATCTGGGTTCATCAAAGAGATGTTAAGCAGGTACGGTGGCACAGTAAGCTGCTGACCTTGTTTGGGAGAGATAATTGGGGCAAAAGAGGCTGAGGTTGGCTGGCAAGACTGATGGAAGATGAGACAGGTGAAAGACCAGTGGGGCAGGGAACAACCACAAAGAGAAAAGTTTTGGGACAGAGTGAGGCAGTGAATGACTGGAGCCTCCGCAGCAGGCATGAATTGACACTGGAAGGAGCGATAAGCCTTAACAGGCGTAAGGCACTTGTTTCTGTATTTGGAGACACCTGGGATTTTAGAAGGAAACATTTCCCTCGCTATTGGATACTAGCACAAACCAGTTGGAGAGAAGTCCACGACATCCCCTCTGGCATGGGACAGTGGTTCAGTGCTCCTTTCTTCACATCCAAAGAGACTTCCACCAATCTGCACCAACCCAAAGCAGTTAACCCTTGATCTTTAGTCCTTTTTGCTCACGGTGACTTCTCATTGAAGTTCCTAGGATGCTGGAAGTGTATAGGCAGTAAGGGGACA
The DNA here is from genome assembly GCF_000690775.1 of Eurypyga helias. Classification (NCBI taxonomy): domain Eukaryota; kingdom Metazoa; phylum Chordata; class Aves; order Eurypygiformes; family Eurypygidae; genus Eurypyga; species Eurypyga helias. The sequence goes on along the minus strand of NW_010244907.1, from coordinate 11,704 downwards.
ACCGTCAGTCTTAGAAGTGAAGGTAGGGGAAAAGTCAAACACCTCCAAAAGATCAGAAAGTGAAGAAAATTGCTATTCTTGCTCTCTGCTCAAGGTAAGAGGGAAGCAGGGGCAGTCAAGGAGAGTTTGTGGAAAAACGGAGCATTTGAGTGTTGCAAAACCAGGAATTAATTGCAGGAACTGCCTTACAGTGGAGGGTGGAGAACTGGCAAAAGGAGGATATGTAACTGGATTGCATTTGACCTGAGGAAATTGGCATCAAAGTGAGGTAAGTGTGGGTGAAAAAAGCAAGGTCTCTAATAAAGCTGCTGCTGGGATAAGGCTTAAAGACTGGAGGAACTCCTGAGGAAACAAGAGACACATTCTGAGTTGTGGAGATGGAGGGTTTCCTAAAGCAGATGCTGCATTTGAGACTGGGCATGGTGACTGGGCCTGGTGTTTATGAAAAGCCGGAGGAGCTACTGCTCACAGCTGGCAGGAGGAAGCACACGGCACATACAGTTCTGGTATTCTGCCTGTAATTTATGAGAGGCTGGTGCTCCTGCGGAACCAGCGTTACACGCCTTGCGGTTTGAAGCCAACATCTCCACATCAAAACTGGCATGGCCATAGTGACCACTGAGAAGAGAGTTAGGTGGTCATGAAGAAGGTTGTGTCAGTCCTTTGAAAAAGAAAGCAGCATGCTAGACAACTAATAAACATATCCAACTGCGAAATTATAGCTTCCATTCTAGACTAAAACAGGCGGTTTGTGCCATGTGCAGAACTCTCTAATTTTGCCCTAGATTTCTTTCAGTGTGTGCTGTTCAGCTGTCCTGCTTCACACTTCACTGGAGGATGATGATGCCTAAAATGTCATCAAGACAAGAGTCTGGAAATAGTAACTTCAACTGTCTCCAGACTACCAGCCCAAAGAACAATCGACTCCACGGAGGAGCTGTGTGGCAGTGACAAGCATGTAAGTGAAAGACATGGCTTAAGGCTTAGAGACAATATTTAAATGTGGGCACTTAACTGGTATCCCTCTTTTTAGATCTCTCATGTAAACAGACCAGCTGAAGAGAGTGGGAGGAAAAAAAAAACCAAACTTGCTGGAAGAATTGACAGGATTTTGCAACTTACTAGAAAGTTCAGGCTTCTACTGAAAAGCTCTGTAACTATCTAGTGTCCCGTAACTTCTTTAGGTGAAACACTGTCCTTGCTAGACAAGCAAACTGACCACGCTGCTATCAAGTCCTGCCTTGAACACAACTGGTTCTAGGTAACTTCCAGACCTGTGAGCTGATAGCCCAAGCTAGACAGAGGCTGACCACAGGCTCAGCTGAGACAAGCACACAAGATTCACTTGTGGCCAGGGTTCACAGTAGGACGCAGATTTTGTAGAACTGGTGGATGATTTCCTCCCTACTGACTAGACAGTCACGCTCGTCCTCATTACAATCATGAATGCATTCTGCTGAAGAGGCAGAAAAGGGTTATCAGGGAGAAGGCATATGGTCCTTGCTCCGAACACAGGAATGGGAAGCCACCTCCACGCCTGGTTGCCACTCCTGTACAATACCACAAGTCTCTTCAGTCCTATTTAACATGTATATGCAGTAGCTACTGCCACATCTTTCACCCTTCCGCTATGGAAGTCAGGCACCTAGATATCTTTGAGAGCGTGGATCTGGGTAAGGTGGTAACAACTAGAGAGACAAAAGTGCTGTCGACATGTAAATGAAACAGAATTCTCTCTACTCTTGCCACCAACAGCTTGGAAAACTACTTTTTCTATCAATCAAGAAAGCTGAATTCACAACACCTCACAACCACATAAGAAGTGAAGCTTAGACAGAAAGCGAGGGCCTTAGACTTCTTCCTCACAGAAAATATCACAGATTTAATGTCATAAGCTGACTTAATTGTGAAGATACATTCATTTTCATCATTTCTTCTAAACACGGCAATTCCTACCTTCAGGTCATTAGAACAACTGCTCAGATTTTCCAGATCCTTATCCAAAGCTAAATTTATTCTAATATTAAATACTTTTAAAAAGAAAAAAAAAAAAACCCACATACAACATTAAGGATGGGTCAGTGGCTGAGATAACATGTCCAGAATGGAAGGCAGTATATTTGTTATCATCTTTTCTAAACGAGTATTAGAAAACCCAGAAATTCAGGATGATAGACAGGAAATGGAAGTATGTTCCAGTATAGAGGATACCCAAAGAGCATTAACTTTATCCTATAGTGACACCATGAGGAAAAAAGAAACAGACCACACTAAATTTAACAATTCATTAGATGCAGTGCAGTCTTCAGTCTTGTGCTTGTGATTGTTGGATAATGATAATTGCTAGGCTGCAGAATTAAGGGCTTGGGCATGTTCTAATCAAAATTATCCTAACGTATATAACTGAGGGTAGCACCACATATTTCTTGAGTTCATGTTGCAAAGAAGATCAATATTTTTTTACTTTACCTTTATATACTCATATACTACTGGAAGCTATCAGTGACATTAAGTGAACAGTTCTGCACTGGAATTGAATGAATCTGCTGAAAACTCCTACTATCTGGGAATGCTGAGATGACTAGAGGTTAATATGAAAAGGTGTTAGATCATTCACCATGTCCAGCTCTCGGTGACAGACACTAGATTTCACCCAGCTATACTTGCTTCACACTTCAAGAATTACCTAGGCCAGCTACCTCAAGCCGAGAGACCTAATCTAGGAAAACCTAACCTAGGAAAACAAAAGGATGGATACCTGTCACACCTGAAGGCACAGCTCGCTCACGTTCAATACTGCACTTCCTCAAGCAGTCCATCTCAAAGGAACATGAAAAGATTTAAAGGCCAAACTGCACAGTATGAGAATGAAGTTCTTCCTGATCCTCAGCTGAGCAACAAACCCCCTGAATATCAGTGTTTCATCACAACCACTCTCCTAGCACGGACTATGCAGGCCTCAGACAAGGAGATTTATCAGGGGGTCTCTTAAGTTCCTCTTTGTACCCATTTTTAGGAGAGACATGCAAAGGAAGAGAATAATGACCTTAACTTTATAACAACCCATAACATTGGAAGCATACAGAACAGCTGGGAGCATTTGTGGAATGTTTTTCTGACACATTTGTTTAGACTTAGCTTTGCATAGAGAAGTAGAAATTAAGACCTAATTCCCTCGCTTTACGTGGTTTTGCAAGGTGCTTTTTAAATTTTTTTTCTCTTTCAGCTGACAGAGCTTGTTATTCTTTTGTCAGCGAGGCTGAGGCTGAAATGTCCTGCCCTTCTCCCACATCTCACTAATAGGTCACTTCTCGGCCTCTCCAATTTAGCAAAACAAATTCAACCCAAACCTTACACTGCAAGACTTTTGCCCAGCCCATAGATCGCTTTTTGTGGTCCTCTTGCAAATTTCCATGGAATCCATTTTGCCCCTGAAATACAGATACCCGAACTGTATGCACTACCCCAGCTGCTGCCTTATTAACGAGGCACAGAGATCACTTCCTCTCTCCTTCCAGACAGATGATTTTTACATACCCACAAGCCCTGTTTACGTACAGCTGCAGGCACTGTGCAGTTCATAGGGAGGACACCATCCACTTTCCTTCCTACCGCACCATCTCCAAGATAGTTTCACTGGCATTCTTGAGGCCACTGTGTGTGACAAAGCTTGTCCATAAGGTAACAAAAGCATGGTGTCTTCGAAAGACAGACAGGCATCATCTCATGATAGCTACTTATTCTTGCAATGCATTCTTCAGCTAATTTATAGTATCTGCAGCTTTATCATCAAGGGTAAAAACTACCCATTAAATAACACTGTACCAATAATGTAACCCGTAATTTAATCCATCTGCTATGTTCTCTACCAATGCTATAGAAAAGCAGCTCTTTTAAATCAAAATGCAATGTGATAATAAATCAGATTCCCTAAAGAAATCCAATTAGAAAACAACTAGAAATCTGTCAGTAATGTTTGCCAAAAGCAGTCTCTCATGAACCCACAACAGTCAGCAACACCTAGAAAAATGCTGTGATATTCAGAGCAGACTCTACTTTTCCACATAACCTTAAATCTGCCATCCCACTATTTCACTCAGGTCGGTAGTTGCCTTGATCACCTCTTTCAAAACACCAGAATCGTCACCATTCACAATCCTTCAGAAAGTTCTCATTTTTCAAGACATGATAAATTGTACCAGGCGTGATTCAAAGGACACTTCATCTCACCCATCTCAGACATTTGGCTATTTATTGTTTGGGCTCAGAGATTCTAAATTCTTTAGTTTGAACAAATGCATCCTTGCCACCTGTGCTGTTAAGATTATAAACTTCCTGTCCCTGTGATGAATATATTCCAAAGAGTCTGCCTTTCCAACGTCGTATTTCACAAGTGTGTCACGGTGATCAATGGACTAAGGTGCTTTGTGGTAAATGACCTCTCCTTTACCTTGGCTTACTGGCATTTCACTCACTGATGCACACACCCCCCTCCCATCTGTTGCTCCTATACTTTGATTTGTAACTTGCACTCCAAAATTTCATTAACATCTCCCAATATATGCATCTGTGTCTCAATGCAGCTTCTACACCTCTGTTTAAGAGATGCCGTGTAACAGAGTGTCTCATTCAGCGGGTTTTGTGGTGGAGCTTTTTTCCACACGCGTGGAACTGTAGCTCCTTGGACCCCTCTCAGTGATTCCCAGCTTTAAGGCATCCTAAATTACATCTATGTTCCCGCCTATGCCAAAAATGGTTTTGCTGGAATGTTTCCAAACATGCCCCTCTGTGATCAAGGTGAGACCCTGTTATACCAGGAATATGCAAGCAGAATACAACCGCTGACACCTGGAAGCTGCTCTTTTTTTTTTTTTTTTTTTTTACACCTTGAATGTGATTTCACAATTTCATTTCATAATAAAGATTTCATAAAAGTTTTGCTTTTCAAGAACGTCTCCAGTGATCCAAAGCCAAGCATGTGGGTGTTTTTCATCTCGCTACAGTTGATTTAACTTGTAAAAATGAGACTTAACTTCCTCTCTATATTTTCTTTCAATTACATAAACATTCCTGTGAACAAGTCAGGAAGAATTTATGACAGATTTAGAGCTGCCTGGTGGTAATTTATGAGTACTTTATGTTGGCCTGATTACCGAAATGTTTGTTATATGGCTTCACTTGTTTAACGTAGCGAGAATTTGTGGGGAAAAAACAACTCTGAAAGGGAAGGCTAGATTAAGGTACAGAGTTTTCAAACTCTACTCAGTTCCTAAGGAAAAATGCCAGAAATATTTTGAATATCCTATTCAAAATAGGATATTTTGAATATCCTATTCAAAATAGCCTCTAAAACTGGCTTGAAGAAAAATCAAAGTCGAAGAATCCACAAGAGCAAAACTGGGATTTCAAACAGAAAGCAAAAAGTGCTTAACAGCTAAAATAAGTACTGTTTCTGTCAGTCACCATGCCGACGCCACCATCACAATACCATTTTTAAGTTACTTTTAAGCATACATTATATGTTCTTATGCATTAGAAATAAAACATGCTTTACCTAAATATCACTGTATTTACTTTACACAACTGGATTGGGTAAATTTGCCTTTGCCTCATTTTGAGTCATTTGAAACATCACAATTTTCAAAATTTGTCTGAGTTCGTATGTTGTTAGAGAAACTGGACAAAGCTAAAAAAAATACCACAGGGGGACACAAATCAAATGAAAGTAATAAACAGAAGAAATTAAAACTACCACACCCCTAAACACATGGAGTCTAGTTGTGGCATCCTAAGCAAACACCGAGATGATCTTGAGCACAGAGCACGAATCCTCTCTAGCCGGAGGGACCGGAATCTAACCAGTCTCGGAGCACTTGTACACCGTACGGTTTGTTAAATGGAAACAAGCACGGGAAGCTAATTCGTTCTGTAAACAGCCAGGTCCCGGGAGAGACGCTGCCTACGGAATCACCTATCAGGCACTTCAGCTTTCTCATCCTTCGGAGCACACACACACACGCCACTTAAAGAGTTCAACCAGTCCAACTGTCGCACAGTTGTGCTACATCCTGCGAGTGTAACTGTTGGAGACGACACAGCAAATGCCAAAGTTGTCAACACCACCACACGCAGGCTGAAAATCTTACTCTTTTATACCCCCTGGATCTTTTAGGATGCACATAACAGCCCCAGCTTAGGCCTCCGTTCAACCTAGTTGCAAGGCTCACAAAAAGCCCCTTCAGAAGAAAGGTTTGCAGTAAGTTAATTTGGAAAACAAAAATCAAAACCCAAGAAAACACAACTCCCCTCCCTCCAAACCCACCTCTCCCCACTCCGCCCGCAAAAGCCCCCAACCCACACCAACATGCAAAGATGTCCCTTCCAACCCAAACCATTCTAGGCAGATAGCAGCACACTGCACAGCAGCTTCGAAGTGCCGAAAACGTAGGTCAACCAGCTGCAGAGTCAGTGAAAACCGTGGCAAAAAGATCATCGAGCACCTCTGCCTTCTCCATAACCTGGGAAGCCAGCTCTCCTGTTTCCTTCCGCAGAGGGCCCGCATTTTCCCTGATCTTCCTTTTACCACCTATGTCCCTATACCGTTTTTCACTTCTTCCTCCATCCTCATACTGTCGCTTACCTGTCGAAGTATTTTTGATGTAGTTTGTAAAGCAGCATTTATTTTTAGACTGAAAATGAAACCACAATAATAGACAGTAAGAGTCCGCACTCCCCCTCCCATCCACCCTGTAAAAAACAAGCAACACTCAAGAATTCAAATTCACTTGCAACTTCAGCCAGCGTTGCCTGGTTTATCTTTATTGAAAGCTGTACAAACTTAGAATACAAAACATCGTGGTTTTTCTATTGAATTTCTTCTCTATACATTTCTGCCAGCAGTACTTGGATTATACTGACCCGTATTCAACAGCACCTTAGAAATGGTGGAAATTCAAGTTAAAAAAGAGGAAAAAATGGCGATTGTCAAACCCAGGAAAATACTAAGAATGTATATTAAAACTTCCGAAATGCACACACAAAAAATAAAGGCAAGAATTGCACTGTTTGGTGTCAGCCAAGACACCTGCTAACGTACCTTTCACAATCAAGTACTCAGATGGGGTGCTCTACTGCCAACTACAAAAATATGAAATCATTATATTAATGCTTGTGCAGCTGCTCACAGCCGCTGAGACATAATTTGCTAGAGCAAGGCTTACGAGGTACCTAAGAAAAATTGTTATCTAATTATTCACAAAAGATATGTCAAGTATCATTAGTACAAAACATCGACATTTCCACCCCATGTTGAATCTATAAATAGATTGCAAAAATAACAAATATAAAAAAAGGAAAATCACATATTACCAGGCAAGAGATCCCTGTGCAGAGAGTCCCATGTAAACAAAGCTGATGACAGTAAAACGTCTCCACAGTACAAACTGAATGCTAATTCCAAGAGGAAAACCAAGTCAAATTCACACCTTCTCATATTTTTCAGTATATACCTTTTAAACCATTTCCAGTCTCAGTTTAGCTGGTCAGCTGTATTCATCCTTCGACTGGCAATGCGGCACAATCTCTTCCACTTCCATCACAGCATCCTTTCAGATCCTGCCTTCCCAAAGCCAGACTCAAGACGCTCCCCTTAATAAGGGCGGTTTACGGGCGTTACAAGGCGCGTTATCTCCACGGGGTTAGAGGCATGAAGGTTCTTACCCCAAGCGGGAAGCACTGCTGCTGGAAACTGAACAGCTACTTGATTTGTTCTGAACATCAAGCACCAAGAGAGCCAGTTTCATTTTTCAAATTAAGGATGTCCCTGATTCTTTCATTCTGTACTGAAAAAAAAAATCCTTGCATCACAGTAAATGTTATTTGCCTCTTAGACAGCTGTGTTCATGGCTAGAGAGCATTTAGCCACCAGCCCCAGCATAAAATACAAAGTATTATATTCCTATTATGTCCTCGCTGTCGTTAATATTAAGATTTATTCTAATTAGTTGAAATTAATATAATTTCCCTAAAAATTTGCAAGCAACATACTTATGATGCAAATCAAGACTTAATAATGCTTATTAAAAACAAGATTAAATGCAAATTCATTTGAAAAAACATGCATACATGTACATAAATACACATAGAAACATCACGAATACAACAATTAATTCACAGCTTAATAAGCGTCAGACCAACATTTGGCAGAATTTTGTTTCCAGCCCAAAAAAATGAATTCTCTTTGCAGTGTTCAGCACATTAATCACAACTTCTGTAGTACATAAAGAATACCAAGATTATCCACAGTCACATACACTTTGAAATTAGGGGACACGTGTATTGACTTGAGGTTTGTCCCATTCGTGTAGAAGGTTTGTAAGGATTCTCCAGTAGTTACATTCCACCACTGTAAAATATAACAACATGCTTTCAGTTAGTGGAAGGAGTCTTAAAAGCAATTCTATAAAACAGGCTTAGCATGGCAAGCCCAGTTGACTGCTTTCCCCAAAGAGGTAGAACTAAAACTAAAAATACAAGCAATCTTAAGTAAAAAATGCTTAGGACCAGTACTAGAGTTATAAGACTTTCAGATGAAAAGAAACTTGAAAGACAAACTGTCCAATTTCAGGAAAACATACAAAATAAATTCAGTTACTCCCCCTTACACATTACAAAATGCGGTCAATAGACGTAAACTGTAACACATCCAAAACGTAAAAGACGATGTATTTTTACATCACCAAACGGATACACGAAATGCACTGTCAGACGACATAACTGACACTGCAGCTGGATTAAAAAGTACTTCGCTAGACTCACAAGAGGATCAGTCATGTACACATTTGAAACCAACTGCACTGTTGTTAGCACTGTCGAGGGAGGTGATTCTCCCCCTCTACTCTGCTCTTGTGAGACCCCACCTGGAGTGCTGCATCCAGCTATGGAACCCTCAGCATAAGGAGGATATAGACCATCTGGACAGAGTCCAGAGGAGGCCACGAAGATGCTCCGAGGGCTGGAGCACCTCTGCTATGGGGACAGGCTGAGAGAGTTGGGCTTGTTCAGCCTGGAGAAGAGAAGGCTCCGGGGAGACCTTATTGCACCTTCCAGTGCCTGAAGGGGCTACAAGGAAGCTGGGGGGGACTTTTTACAAGGGCCTGTAGTGACAGGACAAGGGGGAACGGGTTTAAATTGAAAGTGGGGAGGGTTGGATTAGATATCAGGAAGAAATTCGTCCCGAAGAGGGTGGTGAGGCACTGGAACAGGTTGCCCAGAGAAGCTGTGGATGCCCCATCCCTGGAAGTGTTCAAGGCCAAGCTGGATGAGGCTTTGAGCAACCTGGTCTAGTGGAAGGTGTCCCTGCCCATGGCAGGGGGGTTGGAACTGGATGGTCTTTAAGGTCCCTTCCAACCCAAACCGTTATGTGATTCTGTGACTGGTAGCAGGACAAACATTTCTTCAGTAAGATTAGAATTTATTTGAGTTTTATTTATCCAGTAAGCACTAACGCTGTAGTGAAAGACCACCACAGTAGGCGCAAAGGTACAGAGAAATCTTCCACCATCCATTTACCCTATGACTGTAGACTGAAATTTCACATTTCTCAAAAAAAAGGTAGACCAATATAAAATTGGACCAAATGCAATCCAGCACAAAGCTGTTACTTGACTGTTCCCATACGAAGTCTGCCCTCTGTTCCTGTGACGTTTGAGTGTGGTAGCAAAACATCAGAACAGATTACCTTGCCATCGAGCAAGGCAGCCGGTATTACCGCTTTTTACCTTAATCATCTCATGAAATACGCAGCATTAATGCATGACACAGGTTTGCAACTGCACAGTAGTAATGTTCTGACTAAAACCACCTTTCCTAAAATGACTGTTATTTGATGGAGACCCCCCCCAAAAAAAAAAATCCAGCTCTTTATTAGCTCTTGAATCTTTGTCAGTGGATAAATGATGAGGTGCCAGGCCCGGGAGTACCACTCACACAGGAAGTTCAAGGGTACATAGCTGGATGCACCTCGTCTATGAATAAGATGATTCATCTATTTAAAGTTATCGTCTGTGTAACTCTACAGGCCACCTCAGTCCAGTTTTTAAGAGTTCCAAACTTCTGAAATGTTTCAGACTTTCACAGACTAGCATCTCCCTACAAAAAGGGTGCATGTGTGTTTTCATGCACATCAGACACATCCCCCTGTAGACCTTGGGAAAAAAAAGTAGGAATACGATACTTTGAGAAGACACAGTGATTGAATTGCTCCCAAAGTCTGGAAAAAGGCAAATGCCATACCCATTTTCACAAAGGGCAAAGATGATGCTGGGAACTACAGGCCAGTATTCTTCACTCCAGTGTCTAAATTATTATGCGACAAGTTTTCTGGAAACCACTTCAACTAATGTGAAGGACAAGAAGGTGATTATGAACAACTAGCACGGTTTTACCAAAGGTAAATGAGACTGAACCACCCAATTGACTTCTACTGACAATAACGGTGGCTCTGCAAACAGCATGGCAAGAGCAGTGGATGTGATTAACCTTGACTTCAGCCAAGCCTCCAACACGGTCTCCCACCGTGTCCCCACAATCAAACTGGAAGACAAAGTAGGTGACAAACTGGGTGGCCAGCTACATTCAAAACGTAGTGGTCAGCAGTTCAGTCACTATATGTTGAGCCCCACCTTAGTGTAAGACAGACTCTGGCAGACTGGAGCCAGTCCAGCACATGGTCATTGAGATGGCCGACACTCAGAACAGGTATCACAGAAGAGAGACAAAACGCTGAACGTGTTTAGCCTGAAGAGAAAGGGGCTAACTGCTGTCTTCAACTACCAAAAAGAGAATTACAGATGACAGTTAGACTCCCAGGGTCCAGAGGCACTGTTTGTTGGAGTAGGGGACAAAACTAGATAGAACAAGGTCTTACGCAACTTCACCTAACTTTGCAAACTGCTTCTAGCAAGGGGCTGGACTAGATGTGTGAGAAGCATCACACCACCACACTGTGTAACCATGAGACAAAATGGGAAGGAAGCTAGAAACCAGATGCATGTCTTGTTCTTTAACATGAAATGAGCATCAGCAGATGTTTCCACTGCTAAATTAGAAAATTCAATGGTCTTTGTTAAATGGTTACTGACTTGAAAGAATTAGTCTGGTATCACGTCCAACAGCTAAGCACTGACCAATAATCAACTAACCTCCAGCATTCTGTGAGATGGGAACTCAGTATCTTTAAAAAAATTAAAATGTGTGGATATTAAGGCAGACAAAGATAACTGGGATTTTTAATATTAAAGATGATCACAGATTCACAGAGTGGTAAGGGTTGCAAGGGACCTCTAGAGACCGCCTAGTCCAACCCCCCTGCCAGAGCAGCATCCCCTAGAGCAGATCACACAGGAACAAGTCCAGGCGGCTTCTGAAAGTCTCCAGGGAAGGAGACTCCACCACCCCCCTGGGCAGCCTGTTCCAGTGCTCTGTCACCCTCACAGGGAAGAAGTGTTTCCTCATGTTCAACTGAACCTTCTGTGCTCCCGTTTAGGGCCACTGCCCCTAGTCCTGTCACTGGACACCACCGAGAAGAGCCCAGCCCCATCTTCCTGACACCCACCCTTTAGATATTGATAAGCATTGATAAGATCCCCCCTCAGCCTCTTCTTCTCCAGGCTACACAGATCTCAGCCTTTCCTCATGTGGAAGG
>NW_010244906.1:0-9353 GCF_000690775.1 Eurypyga helias | reverse complement strand
GGAAAATCTTGTTGGTAACCTAGAAGAGAAGAGGAAATCTCTGTGGTGTTATTCTCGGGGAAAATAAGTTCCTTTATTAAGAATGGCTTTGCGAAGGGAAGGTTTTGCTCTGAAGGAATTAATAAAATATATACCCACACTGAAGCAGCATATGACTGTTGAGTAGCCAAATAGCTCTTAAATCTCTTAAACTGATCTGTTATTTATGCCATCTGCTGCAAATTGTAGCCTGCAAAGCCGGTTATAGTGTGCTTTTTAAGTTTTTTATCTTTGGTTAAAAACTTTGCTTACGGTTGGGTTTTTCTTTTTGCTGCTCCATAAGAAAGAAAAGGCAGAGTAAAACCATACCTCATCTATGGTCAGGTTTTTATCTGGTCCTGTTAGATAGGGGGTTAGGAATGGTTCTGAGGGTTTCATCATGTAGAAGAATCCATAGAGGCAGAGGATCACGGTGGGAAAAGTCCAGGTGTTGCTTTTCTCTTGCTTCCAGCAGCCCATGGCCTCTGCAGCAAAGATGAGGAAGGAGTTTGTTAGAGGGATGGTACTGCCCTCCCAAACCGAGAGGTCTGGGAATTGTGTTTTATGTTGTGGTTTCTAATGCTGGGAGTGCCTTTTAGAGGATGGCAAGTGGAAACCGTTTTTCTCCGTAACTTTAAAGTGAACTGCTTTTCCTTACACTTGGCTGGTGTTTCTCTCTCTCTGTAGACAGTGTATAAAGAATGACTTGGAAGATCTTTGGCTGGGAGACAAATTACACCGTCGTTTAGTCTGCAATGGCCAAGCTAACCATGGGAAAAGCCTATCTAGGCAAAACTCACTGGAGACAGCAGAGCACGGAGACTTCAGCCAACATGGTGACTGCTCACAGCCAAGCACCTTGTTGAATGACCAGTAAGTAGTTCACAACCACTGCTGTTTCTCCTTTGCCTCCTAAACATGCACGGCTTTCCTGCTACAGAGAGCAGGGGAGCCTAGCAGATGGGTATCACTAATGAATCCAGAAAGGATGTCAAGCCAGATCCTCAGCTGGAATTTACTGCATCAGATGTCCAGCTTGGATGCAGGAATCCTATCTTCATTCTATAAAAAGCACTTGCAGTCACTGAAGGTAAATAGTTCATGCTGAAATGAAACGAAGCAGGTATTTTTGCTCTTGGCTCTAGGTGAAACTTATGGAATAAATTAAATTTCGCAACTCTGCTGGCCAGCACCCAAAGAGAAGTCAAAATGGGTGTAATGGGGGGCATGCGAAGGCAACACGCAGTAAGGCATCGTCCATGTTCATCTTGGTATGGGCAGTGCCAGGGATCTAAACGTGTACAATTCATATCTCTTGGGGCCTCCTGGAGGGTGCTTGTTCCCCGCTGGGATTTCCATCACTCTGCTTTTGACTTTTACTTATTTACCTCCTAAGAACGCTTTTTTTTCCCCAGGTAAAAGTTTTTAATCTTAAAAATGAAGTATTTTGCAGTCAGTGTTTTTCCTCAATCTCTCTCTTTTTTTTTTTTTTTTTTTTGGTGAAAGCTGGAGAGAGATCTCTTCCAAAACAGCCAAAAATGTTGATTACATCGTTCCAGCTTGGGTGGGTATAGGATCCTCTTATAGGGTGTGATATATAAGGCAGCAGGCATTATGCATCTTCTTTTCTAACTTCCCATCACGATAGCACATTCTGCTAATGGCTCCATGCACTAAGCTGGGTGCAGATCAAAGGGAATTTGAATTATTCTTTGGAGGCATAACGGCTGAAACCGCTGGCATTACAGGATTTACAGGAGACATGAAGTCTGTGGTGTGAACCACTAGAGGGCAAGATGACACCAGCGAAGGAAAAATGTGTATGGGAGGAATGAGAGACAGGCAAGAGTCCCCAGGGAACCTGAAATTTTTACCCCTCATCCCGCCCCAGCTGTCACAGCTTCTGCTGCAGATGTGGCTTTGGCAGGACCAGTTTTGGCCCTGCCCAGGATGACACCCACTTGGTCACCGTAACATGCCCTCGCTCTCCTTTCCCATGTTGACCATTAAAGTGTGACAGCACCTGAATGCCATTTCAGTGCTTTATGGGGGGAGTTCTGAGAGGGCCATCGAGAAGAGGAGGGATGAAGAGCACCTCTAGCACTGTAATGAAGAACCTTTGTACAAGTCAGCTCTGCGGCTCAGCCGCGCTGTGTTTTTCCCTTGCCAGCCGAGGTTCCCTGCCCCAGCCTGTTTCAGGCCTGGCCATGTTTGCTCTCCCCCCCAGCAGGTTGTGTGGCGCAAAGGCAGCCCATCTCCTGGACCTTTTCCAAATGTCCTGCGCCCTGGGAGGTGAGTGGGGCAAACCGATGTACACCCTGGGCTCGCAGGGTGCTGTGTGCTGCACCGCTGATGCTGCCCATCTCTGGCAGGGCTGTGCCATCACAGGAATTGCTCTTTTGAGCTACATACAGAAAAGCTTCAGGCGTGCCCTGGTCGCTGCATCCCTCCAGTCCCAGGACATGCAGTGTTTGGGGTTTTCACCTAGACATGCACCCCTTCACCGTAGGCTTACTCTTTGAGGCACCTGTGTTAGGCTGCCAGATAAGGCAGAGGAGAAGTTTCATGCCTGATTTACGAAGTTATGTAGGTAAAACCTGCCACCGGTGCTGAGCTGGGAAATGCAGCGGGCTGGGAAATGCAGGGGCAGCCCACTCCGCCCTTGGGGAGCGGAAGGTGGGTGCTGCTCTGCCCACAGTGGGAGACGTGCTCGCCCTTTGCCGTTGGGGAAGGTCTCTGCTGCGGCCCCAGCTCGGCGCTGCTGGTGTAACTGCCCTTTTCTGCCTTCATAACCACAAACCTCTGACAACGAGATGTGCACCTGCGTGCTTAAGGGGGAGGGATCCAGCCTGTTCCCATGCAGTCATCCCTTACGGCCCATTAGTCTTTTATAACTCCAACGTTTTTCTTAACTTTGGAGAGATGGTGGGGTGCCTTGGGGTCTTTCCCAAGCAAAAACTCCTCTGTTTCTTTTTTCCCCCACCACTTCTTGGTTAGTGCCAGAGCTGCCAGCTCTTCTCCCATGCAACCTGACCCAGCCCCCAGTTCCCCACTGCACTGCTCTCTTCCTTCCTCCCTCTTTCCTTTGCAGGATTTCTGAAGTTCATATATAATCTTACCTTGTCTGCTGGCACTACTCCTTTTTTACTTCCAAGGGAAAGGTCCCCTTTTAGTATCTCCAGTCTTTCTTCTGGCTCTCCTGTGTGTATTGCAGCTACTGGACTCTGGTTTTTTTTTTTTTTTATTTTCCTGTTCTTCTGGTATTTCAGCTTGGCCTGATGACACCTCCTTTGAAAACAACTCCAGCTGGCTTGCTTTCCACATCCACTTCAGCACCCTTAAAGGAACAGCCAGATAATCCTGGACTGTCCTTGTCCAAAGGCAGCAGGAAATCAAGACCCAAACTATGTGTTAGGTGCTTGACTGGCACAAAAGCGATAGAGCTAATCCTGTTCCCAAAGAATTTTGGGTTTGTGGCTTGGCACCCCCCCTGTGCCTGAAACTGGTCTATATGAAGGATGGGGTAGTAGCTATGCTTGGGTGATGACACAGAGGAGGAAGAACAAATACCAGTGTTGCACAGCTTAAATGTTTCCCCTCTGAATACATGGGATTTCATACTAGTCCAGCAGGTTTAAAAAGTAAAACGCTCTGCTCTGCTTCCCCTTGGCTGTTGTTTGGTAGCAAATTTCTCAGATCTTTTGCCTAGGCAGGTTCTCACAGTCCTACTGAAGATGGAGATGACCGTATATTCATCTTCAGAAGATCCTGCAGGACTCACAGCAGTGAAGGATGCTCTCTGAAATGGGCAGATTTGCACAAAAAGGGTGTACCTAAGAATCTAGCTCCACCCCAGATCTACAACATATAGGTCTGCAATAAAGAATGTGGTAGATACTTACAAATGTGACCATTCCAATGGAAATTATAAATTTGTAGATAACGGTGAATTATCCCATAATTTCAAAGGAAGGCAGCAGCTTAGTTGATATACAGTAAGCTGGTATTGTAACTGTGGAATAGGGAGATATGCCTGAATAAGACATTCCCCCCTGGGTCAGATGAGTTGCCCAACTAGGGCAGTATTTTCTCTTCAGCCTTGGCCACATTCTGCAGCATTTTCGCCTCCTACTCCTCAGTATTCAAATTTACAGGATGAATGACGATAGAGGGGCCATCCCTGCCTATTGCCTTTATCATGTGGTTGTTGACCCGTTGTCCATGAATCCCTCTAATCCTGCCGGGACACGGCTGTATACCTGTGAGAGCTTTTGTGATGTATGTCAAACTAAGGTGTGAAAGGGATGTAATAACTACTTTTGACACTTTGTCAGCCATCAGTCACTGACACTGATTCCAGAGCTATTTTGATTCTACCTCACTGGATGTTTAACTGAACCTACGTCTATAGGAGGTGACAGCACATCTGAGGAGACCGTGTATACCTGCAGTCAATCTTTTTCTCAAGGGCTCTTGCTAAAATGCAGAGAACTTCTGTTGAAATGAATAGTGTAACTCGGTTGCATTGACTTAACTGAAGTAAGAATCCAACTCAAATTTCTCATCACTGAAAAAAACCCCAAAACTATGTTTTTCCTGTAATGTAATAATGAGAAAAAATGATTTAAGTAACTTCCAGTTATTGATGTTTGGTTTTTATTTTTTTTCTGCTTTCAGATCCTTTTATCTTCTATTAGCTGTTCTTTCCATGCGCTTTGGTACCTAAAACTTCATCCCATTGATTCACATTTTGAAGACAGTAAAACTATGATGGGCTTATGCAAGTTTTTGGTCAACCTGAGTCCTATGTCATAAGGTGCCTGTGGCAGTGCTTAGTTGCTGGGTCTGAAGAGGACTGTGCTGAGTTTGCACGTAGTCTCATCAGAACCAGAAGCGGTGTTCTGCCTGGAGGGTGGGCTGGGGGTCTGTTTATAGCTGGCATCCCAATTCTGTTCAGGTGGGAAAGGGAAGGCACTCAGACCTGGAGAAAAGGTGAGTTTTATACTAGTAGAGTTAATGCAATATGGTCTCTAAAGCATCAAGGAGAGAGGAAAATTCTGAGGAGGAAAAGGGAAGGAGAGTCAGGAAGAGAACAAGACTGCAAACCTCTGTCACCCCGGTACCTTTTCGTGACTCTGCTGCCCCTTGGGCTCAACCTGGTATTCTCTCTGGTGCCTTGCAGGGTGGTATGAAGGCCGAGAGCCTCACCTCAGCTGTGTCAGGTACATGTCTCTCAAACTGTCAAATCACAAAGCACATCTGTTTCTTGACACCTGCCTAACTCACGAGAAGAGATGTTGCACATCAGACTGAAAGCTTATGCTTTGTGAAGAATGTGTACTATACTTCCTTAAAGAAAGAGTGATAGCGAAGAAAATTTACTGTGGCTCACACCGGAGATTTTTCTCGATTGGTGGTCAAATACAGCCCACGCACAGAAAGGTGTGAAGATTAAACCACCACTTTTTTGCATTCCTCAGACCCAAGAGTATTCACAGAGCAAGTTCACTTTTTGATTTATGGATGAGCAGATACTCATCTTTTTTTATGCACCACATGCCCAGTTTGGGAACGAGCTGCTGTTTGCAGTCTGAGCCTGAAGCCTGCGGTGCATAGGTGAGGGTTTCTGTGACTCGCCTCTCAGCTGAATCTCACACAGGGTTCCCAAGGCAGGGTGACGTGCACGTGCTGGGCTCGGCTGCCTTTAATCTGAGATGCTTAAATGCGTATGCAAATCCTAGTTTAGAATATTTAGCTGGAAAGTACCAAGCGCATTACTCCAAGGGGCAAGTTACAGAACACATTCAACCAAACTACTGTTTCAGGCACTTAATTTAAATGTGGAATTACAAGTGCTTCTTTACTAAAAGGTGATGACATAAGATTATTTTTCACTACACTGCTACTTACGTAAGGCTAATGCCCTTTCTTTTTATCCAGTCACTCCTCTTATTCATGTCACTAGAGTATGCATTGCCATTTGCACCAGGCAGTCCTGGCTGCTGGGAGCAGTGCAGGATCTGGAGCTAATAGCTGTGTCATTAATCATCACCCTGGGACATTTTGGGGTGTGTGTGTGTGTTCTATTTTTTTTTTCTTACAGGCCACATTTTAGTGGTGGCACACGTGGATATTCGCACAAATAAGGCCTGGAACTTTTGCCATAACGTGCTACCCACATAGCATGGTTTATGTGGAAGTTGTGATGGGTTTATAATGACTGGTTGAACCTCCTCTGCTTGCAGAGCCATGCTTCGTGTCCCCTGTTGTACGCTGCTAACTCTGGACCAGTGCTGGTTTGAAAGGAGTGCTTTACCCTCTTCATCTCCTGTTATTGGTCAGGGAAGGTGAAATTCAGCAAATTTTGCTTTCTGCAATGTAAGTCACCAGTTGGATCTTCTCCTCTTTTGATTACAGTTTCATTGTTGAATTAAATGTAGGTGAACGGTCAACACCTCCATACTTGTGAGAGACCAGGGAAGTAGCATTCAATCTACACTGGGTGTCCCCTTGGCAGCATTGCCAAAACTTTACAGGGATGTACGGCATCCTTATTTGCATCACAGTGATCTGCATTGCAACTCTCTCTCTGATTTGCTCCATGTCGCTTGCGAAAACCTGTCAGGCTCTGGCAGGTTTCCAAATAAAGGTGTTTCACATTGGCTGAGGACTGGGTTTGTTAATTGAGCAAGATTCCCCTTTTACCTTCACACTCTGATTGGCACCAAGCCCACCTTGCTCTCCCAGCTGAGGGGGGCAAAGCGGTGTGGTCCAGAGAAGCCACAGAGCCAAGCCAGAAAACAGTCGGGCATGTGAAGGTATCTGCGGATACTGTTCTGCCACAAAATGAGTTGTTCAAACTGGAGCTGTTTGTGAGCTTTACGATATCTTCCTTTTGATTTATAGGTCTGAGAATGCTGGAAAATCAGATTGTAACATTTTCGACCTTGGTTTTTATCGTTCAAAACTACTTTCGAACAGTAACAACAGGCAAAAATAAAGACAAGTAAGTTGAATAGATGATAAAATTTCCAGAACTGAGCAGACAGATGGTATCTTATGCATGGTTCACCTCTCGGCATCGGAGTGTATTTTAGCCCTAACAGCCAAATTTATTTCTGTTGCAATTGTGCCAATAGCAAAATACTGTCCTGAAACTTTTAAAACACGGAATTGAAATCCAAAAATAGTCTGATCCTAAGATTACTAGAAGTTGGAGAAAGTCTTCCTGTTCCCTTCAATGAATGTTACAGCAGGGCAGAAAGGCTTACAGAACACTAAGTTATACCTTAAATAGCTCCTTTTGTTTTCTTAGATTTCCCTTCCAGGTCATGAGTGGAGCACAGGAACTACTCCTTCGTCAGTGGGATTCTCTGGGGATTCTCCTTTTATTTAAAATTTTATGTGGTGGTTGCTGTAAGTCAGCAGCTGACTTTTGTGGCTGGGTGTACTGGGCTCTGGTTTCCCTCTGCTCCACACAGAGTATGTCTGTCAGCTCATTGAATGGCATTGAAGCCATCAGTGTTTAAAGGAAGGGCAGCAGTTTGATATTGCTGGATGAAGTGGAGGGTAAATAATCCTGCTGAGAAAGAAGTGGTTGAATTTTTATTGTCACTGCAAAGCTATCTTTCACCATAACATCAAGATTGCCAGTGGGGTTCACAAGTTGGCTTTGAGCTCCTCACTTCTTCAAACTGTGGTTGAGAGAAACAAGTCTATTTTCTGTGGCTAAGAACATTTTGTTTAATACTTTCTTGATATGAGCTACATGTTACATGTAAAAATGAAACAATCACTTTCATAAAGCTCTGAAAGTTGCGGCCTGTTTTCTCATCAATGCCAACCACAGATCAGTCCCATGACAGCTATAAGCTCCACATGACCAAGGAGCCAGCCAAGGTCCATGAGGCAAGTAGTCTCTGGATATAGAGCTTGAGCCAACTCTCGTTGATTTTTTTTTTGTAGAAATGAAAAAAAAGTCATCTTTTAATTCAGTGCAACACTGTAACAAAAAAACCGAGCAAAAATCATGCATTTAGGAGATGAGGAAGAGAATAAAAGACTCTATCAAGCTTCGGCTTTAGAATTTGGAGGGCACTCTAGTCATGGATGGATGCCTGTAGTAACTGCATCCCAGCACCAAAATCCCCATATCTCCAGGTTTCCTACTAGATGGTTGGACCCGGTGACTTTGCCAACACGTTAGTATTTTTTGTAACGATGCTATACAACGCGCACGCTTAGGTTGTGCTTAAGCCTTTCTTTGTGTACATTCTTCATCCCCAGTTAAGTCACAAAAAGGAAATGATATATAGGTCAAAGACACCTCATTGAAATTGGTTAATACTTTTAGTGGCTAATGGTAACTTACTGTGGATTGCCAAAGAGTGATGGGAGGAAAAACCTGAAAGGATTTCTAAGTAACTTTCCATGTTGAAAGATCACTTTCTGAGGCATGTTCCCTAGTGCACTTATCCTTCAAATCTCCCACTGGTGGCAGATTTTGCCCTGTCGTCATGGACAGGCACCTTGTTTCAGAGATGCTAATTTGCATTTGCACAACGCGTGTGTGGGAAGTTTCAGCTCAGTCACTCTGCTATATCTTTTTTTTTTTTCTTTCCCCTCAAGGTGTATCTCATTACAGACACTGTGGGAGACTTTGAATCATTGCAACAGCCCAGGTAGCGTAAAGTCCTGCTGGAAGAACCTGTGTCATATTTTGACAAGTGCACATAACTACCTGGATGCTTCGTTTAATGCTAAATCTCTAATGACATTTGAAAGAGACTTAAAATAATGCATGATGCTGCTAGTGTTTGCTTGGAAGTAAGGATTCTTGTACTGAAAATGTCCTGGATTCTTCTAATACTTTGATTTCTGGTCAGTTCAGAAGAGTTTGGATAATAGTCATCAAACGCAGAGTTTTTTTTGTGTGTGTGTGTGTGTCCAGTGTGTTGGGTTTTATCCTGCTTATGAAGAATATTTTTTTTCTAATGTGGTCCAAGTTTTTCTCCATGTGCCATTATCTTCCTGTTAGTCCTTTCAAAGGCAGCAGTTACAGTGTACCTGCCATATCCTGAAGTTCTGGCCCTGGTTCCCAGGTCCCTGAGTGCGCTAGACTGCATACAAACATGAAGAAAAAAAGGACTCTTCTCTGATCTGAGGAAGGTTAAGTCTAGTTACTTCAGGTGGAAATGTTCTTGTGAAACACAGTTTGTTTTGGAATAGCAAATTTCTGTCAAGCCCAGAACACTTAGCTTGAAACATCTTGTGTTTGAGCAGCTTTTCTGGTTCTGGTTCTTGCAAAATAGACTTGGGGGTACCGGTAGATGAAA
>NW_010244905.1:0-5743 GCF_000690775.1 Eurypyga helias | reverse complement strand
ACCCAAACCATTCTATGATTGCTGTTTGCTAATTGTTTAAGGCCAGATAATTTTTGCAGTGGTTTGTCTCTTGTTCTCGTAACTCTTGATATTTGAGGGATTACTGACTCCAAGCACTGCAGGAACCAACTACTGCTTCCCCAAGACCATCCTCCAGCCCAGCTCCAGAACCTCTTTCAATGGCCTGGCTTCCTTAGCCTTGCCCAGCCCCACAGCTCAACTCAGCATGGGAATTCTCTCAGAGGTTTCTTTGCTCAGAAAGGGTAGATGTGTGTGGTGCACACACAACACTGAACTGTGAAAACATAGCAGTGATTTCAGCAGTCTGAATCCATAGTATCCAAGTCCTCTTTACACATATTTAATGACTCCTTCATAGTTTATATCAAGCATCCTTTTATTAGGCACCATTACTCTACCTCTGTGATGCATTATCTAATTGGCTAATTATTTTTTCTGTAAGGTAAACATCCAGGCAAGCTTCCGTCATTACAAGCAACATGTGTTTACCTTAGGCTAAATATCTTTATATGCCATATTTTGATGTTTTCTGGTCTGCACATCATCCTCCCTACATGCCATATATCCTGTGTAGGCTTTTTAGTTCTTCGATAGACTGCAGATATCTAATGTGTTAATGTAGTATCTGACCACCTATCAGACAGCCTCCAGCTTTTCAGTACTTTGCTGCCCAGCTACAAGCTTTAAATTCCTTATCTGCAGCCTTCATAGAAGTGTTTTACTCTCTGCTGCTGGCCCACATGCAGGACCTAGCAAAGAGCATGTAGATACTCCTCCAGTCTTTCCATGGAGCCAGATTGCTTGGATAGCTGTTGCTTTTAGAAACCTACAGGCTGGTGACCACCACTCCACAGTGTGATAAGTATTAATCTATTTCTTCAAACAGTGTTCAAAAATTGCAGGAAAAGTATGGAAAAATAAAGAGCAGAAAATAACCCAAAACTTACTATGGAAATTATCTGACTTTCACTTTTTGAAGTAGTGCACCAATTCTTCTGGATAGCAGCTGAGAAGAAATGCTTAACGGCTACTGGCCGTTACATGTCAGCTCTAGACTGAGCCACAGGATTCAAGCTTTCGAGCCGTCCTGTGGAGACCATGGCCATACATGGCCTATGCTTTACTGTCACAGAAGTGAAATTCATTGCTGTAATCCTCAGGTTTTTTTTCTTTTATTAGAAAGGTCTGCTTTTCAGGACTGGACAGTTGCAGCATACTTTATCGTGGCCTACTCTGGTTCAACCCCCCAAACACATTTGGAGAAGTAGACCTTAAACTGTGCATACTTACTGTTTCGGTAATACATGTCTTGGCTTCCCAATGGTTTTGAGCCAATCTTGGAAACACAGGAGTAAAACCTTGCTAGAGTACCTGGGAATAGCTCCCAAGTACATTTATGTGAATATGAAGCAGCACCAAAAGACTAAATGGCTTCTCAGTTGACTAAAAATGACATTTCAGTACAACACACCTCACACCGTACCGAGTCTGAGTACTTACTATTCAGACAAAATCCATTTTGTATAGTAGTTGTGTTTATTAAAGAGTATCTTATGCTTGTAGTCCTGAAAAATGTTTATGCCTTTTCAGCCAGTGTTGCCTGTACATTTAGTAATGCAGCAGCATAGTGCAATATAGTTTAAATGGCTAGCTTACAAGGTTTCCATTCAGTTTAAAATGATATAACTCTTAACTGCAGCAGAGTCATTTAGGCAGAAAATCTTAAAAAGAATGAACACTACAATAGTTCTTAAAACCATCCCTGTTTCTTCGTGAGCCAGTCTTTGCCTTGCAGTAAAGGAGATCAATATTGGCATGAGCTGAAACCAGCAAGAACTAAGTATCTGAACCAAGGGTGTCATTCCACAGCTTACTGAAATACAGATTTTAGCAAGCACTAACTTGTCCTGCTGTACGATTTTAGCAGGAGTAATTTACCTACAGAAAGTGATTTAGAGTTATGATGATAGAAGTAATTTTGCAGGATATTCTTCCCTGACTGAATTTAATGCACAAAAATTTCAACTTTCATGTACATAAAACTCAGCATTGCATTTTCATTTTTTAATAGTAGTGCTTTTTATTTCTTCATTTAAGCCCCTGTGTATCTTCCTTCTCATAGAAGATGTGGCATTTTGCCAGAATTTTTAAAGTAGTAGGAATTTGAAGAGTGAAGTGAAATGCTTCAGCTGTGCCTGAACTGAAGAGATATGAAAAGTCACCATACGTGTCTCTAGAGTGCTGTCAGCTCTAGACTGAGCCACAGGATTCAAGCTTTTGAGCCGTCCTGTGGAGACCGAATGAAATTGGTTTCAGAATGACAACAGTGTATCACAAATAGAAATTAAAACAGAAGCAAGAACAGTGAAATTGTTTCTGCTCCTTTTCATACTGCATCAAAGACCACAAACTGGGATTTTCACAGGTATCCTCCTCTTAGGGTTGAGATCCAGTCTATCAAGATTTCATCTAAAATGTTAGTTCTATTTCACCTCTGTGAGCAATCCAGTCCCCCTGTTTTCCAGAATTTTCTACCCTAAACGTGCCAGAAGTCATTAGGCAATTCCCTGTTTAGTCTGTAACTTCCCTGGACCCCACCTTCACTTGTTCACACAGGCTCAGCAGAGTTTGGCGAGACAGGCCTATTTCTTCAGCCACTCCAACCAGGGTTTGGATCCTGCCTAAACCAGAGTTAAAGCCCATGGCTCACAAGCTGCATGGCTGGAGTCGGCAAGGAGCACTCTTTTCTCTCCTCCCTCCAACACCCTTGACTCTTCTCACTCAGCTCTGGACCCTTTTTGCCAGCCAAGCCCATGTCTCCTGCCCAAGAGAGAAGCTGTACCATCCTCTTCACTATCGCCATTCCTGGGAGAGAAGCCACAGCTTTTCCCTTCTCTCTTTGCCCATCCCTTCTTCCACTGGTTCAGAAGGCAGTTCCCAGGCACTTTTGAAGACAGGGTGATCATCTGCAAACTTTTGTTTCATCATCTGCGTAACAGCGAGGAGGTGTGTGAGGCCTCCCAGAAATAAAAGATGTAATTTCCAAGATGTCATTTCCAATCACATGGCATTCCAAGATGGTGTTTCACCTTTCTTCCTGCCACCACCAACTTCTGTGATTCAAGGTTTGAAATGGGTTTACTGGTTTCCCTGAAGGGGGGGATGAAGGAGGCAAGACTGAGATGCCTTTGTAGCCATTGCCTTCCAAGCAGGAAGAAGCATCTGTCACGGAACTTCACAAAACCAAGGCAGGCTGACCAACAAACTGAAAACAGGATTTATTTTTTACAAAATGTTAAAAAACTCAAACTAAGTTTTACTCTAACAGGAACCGCTGTTTCAGGCACTGAGACCACTTGTTCTACCACAGTGGTAGATGCTACCACAGATGCTACCAATGTAAGGCTGCTAGTTCTTCTGCAGAGATTTTAAAATGAGGAAGGGGCTTGCTGCATTGAAGCCAGTGCATGATGTGACCTCAGGGAAAGCTGTTAAATTAATATAAAGAGCTAATGGAATGACTTTACCCAAAATTAGGTATCCCAGAAGATTCAGCCTCTTTGGGCTAGAAACAGAAATGCTCAGTTAGAACACTTGAATGTGATTGCATGCACTGACTGCATAGCTAGCAGAGAAAATCTCAGCACAGCCTGGATCAAAATTATACTGACACTTTAGCAGAGAAAATCTCAGCACAGCCTTGATCAAAATTATACTGACACGTTATCCACTTTACATATTATCAAAAGTTGAATGTTCAGTAATCACCAGTACTGAAAGGTAGAGGCTGAAAGGTAAATACTAATCTGCTGACCTGGGACAGAGTTGGAATCATGCTTGCTCAGCAACACAGACATGATAGAGCCAACGCTTTGCACTGAAGGAGGGAGACCCAGATGTCTGCAAGTGTTTGGCTGACCTTTGTGTATGGTTAATATTGCACAGAGTTTGTTACACTGTCTGTTAGAAATATGTATATATATGTCTGTAGAAATATGTATATATATATTGGCTCAGAGCAGTGGGTGATTGCATTGTCCTAAAATATCAAAACAAGCTTTTTTCTGTAAGAAAATAAAGTAGAAACTGGAGGCTGTGGCACATATCTTCTAACATTTACACTAAAAAAATTAAAAGTTTTCATCTGACAGACATACAGGTAAAGTGACAGCTTTGTGTCTGCAACTTATGGCCAGATTTCATCCCTCAAAAATGGTTTGCTCCCTCCTTGCTTCAGGAGCTCAGTTACTGTAAGCTTGCAAGGACAGTTCTTGGAGAAGGTAGCCACATCCGGGAGTTGACAAAGATCTTACCTAGGCTGACTTACACTAACACCACAAGGCTGTTTCTTTCCTTTGACTGTTCCAAAGCTCTGGAAGAAATGAGCTCCTAATGAAGGAGTTTCAGTAAAGAGCCTACTTATTGGTTCTGCCTAGGTATAAATAGGATTGATGAGGGTTTTCATTATAATTAGCAAATGAAAACAGAATGTATGAAGATACGTTTTAAAATCTCCTGTGTCCCCAGATGAAGTGTTTTTCTTTAGATGTCAGAATGCACTTAGCATCACTAATGCCCTGTTTTAGGCTGAGGTATTTCTGAAGCAGGTCTCTACATCCCAGTTTTCCAAATACTTAAACAGCAAGCTCCAGTGAAGGCATTAGACTTCTATGGAAATCAGGTCAGTAGCTGAACGGGAGTCTGGCCCTTCACTCCTCACGCAGGGACGAATGCAGTAACGCCGCTGTGCACTTAGCAGCTCATCTCCAGCTTCTGCGGGTGACTACCATGTGATGCTAATGCCTAGCTCTGTTCCTGCAGCTCTGCTGCTGGAGCTCACGTTCTCATTCACGAGACTAATCAAGTTTCAGCAGCTTGTCAGCCTGTATAGCAAACTCAGGTGTGGAAGCTGATGACCAGCCCCTGTGCTGGGCCTGTCATCCCCCTGCTCTGACCCCACAGACTTCCTCCCTTAGGGAAGGGGTGCCGATGGAGCTTCATCCCTTCAACACAGGGATAAATTAATCACCGATAATGGAAGATTAACTGCAATGCTGTACTCCACATCTTTGGTCTTTTCCTTAAAAAAAACACAAAACAACCCCCAAAACAGAACCAAATCAGTGCAGAAAAGGTGGAAGTTGGAAGTCCTAGAAAACAGGCAAAGCAAAGGCCCTGCCTGCCCCCGACAGGTGCGAGAGCTTACAACTGGCACTGAAATCCATCGACTCATTATTAGCGATTACCTCTGATATTCCCCTGAGGGCGTTTATTTTCTAAAAATAAAATGAAATTACCTAAATGCCTTCATTCTGTAGTTAAACAATAACTTTATCTCCCGTGATCATCTCTCTGTCCTTAACAGCCTGTCTAGTAGGTGTGTTTTACTCTCAGATGTCCCAACTCCTGTTAAAGAGTCCACACAACTGAACACCAGAATTCTGTGATGTGTTGAGCAAGTTCTCGCTTCACGGCCCTGGTCGGATTGTTTCGCCTGAAGGAGAGGAAAACAGCAGCCTGAGAGCTGCCGTTAAAGAGGAGCCCATGCATCACGCCCACTCACTCGGTTAAAAAGTGTAACTCAATAATCAAACTTCGCTCGATTTGTTTCCTCCCCGTAAAGATCTGCAAAGCATTTCTAATTGGAACTGGTTTTGCATGCGGTAAACAACCAAATACAACAACTTCCCACTCCACAAAGTGTGATTACCGGGAGGTGACA
>NW_010244904.1:0-8809 GCF_000690775.1 Eurypyga helias | reverse complement strand
GACATTCCCACTCCAAAATACACACGGAGAGTTTTACGGGAACACGGTTAGATAGACCTTCAGTACCCCTTTCTTTCTTTCCAGGGTCAGCTGCTGGGGGAAGCTCAAGCCGTGCCAGCTTGCACAGTGCCCCTAAGCCAGACAGCACCCTGCCAGCGTCTGGGGGGTTCTCATCTGCTCGGGGCGCAGTAGTGCAGCAAAGCGAGAAACGCCATATCTGCGGGGCGAATCACGTATGCAAGGATATGCTTAATCCTCGAAATGTCCTTATTCCGTAAGGAGCGCGCTTGCAGGGACTGCGGAGTTAATTCCTCCTTGGTAATTGAAGGTTAACTCTTTCAGTTCTTTCTTACCATGAACCCGCTGCCCAGCACTTCAACCCACACCTACCGCGTGCGTGGCGATTCCGCCTTTCTCTTGCCTTCTCTCTGGCTAAAAACCATGGAGACTGCGTCAGTGGAGATCTGCTGGTCAGCACCAGCCGTGAGCCGTTGTTTCTCACATGATTTCTGGACTCTTTCATTGGAAAAGGAAGCTGGCCTCCCTTTGCAGAAGCCTGGTGGTGGCCTGACTGCTCTTCGGCCTGCATTACTCGCCCTTGCTCTCGGGCATTTCTGGGTTTTAAATTCACCAATATTCCTTAAAGCTCTCGCGAAACTGCGTAATTGTCAGCCTGTGGATTTCACTGTCATCTAAAGGGTTTTTTCCCGTCTCCTTTTCTACACGGTATTTGCTCCCTTGGATGGAAGCGTCTTGTGCGCGTGCCGGCTCGTTTCAGCGGTAGGGAGGTAGAGTGTGCGAACAGTAGATAAAACTTCAAGCCGGTTAAAATATTTCCACTTCTGGTTAATTATAACCTGGAAATCCTCTTCTAAATATAGGCTTGCTTGAGCTATTATTAACACTGGCTTTAGAGAAACCTCTTTGATTTCAGACAGACTGTTCCCTTGTATGTGCTCTTCTGCCAGAGGAAGTCTGTGACTGAAGGCTACACTGAATTACTGAATGCCGTCCTTTTTCTTGATGCTTTGCTGTTCCAAATTCTTTAAACCTCAGCGATCTGCTTACATCTTACAGCCAGTGACAGTTATGCAGCATGATTTAGGGTACGTTTTTATCTGAGTAATCCCATTACGTGGTGAAAGCTGGCAGCCGCGACACGCAGTGCTGCGCCACGTGCTCAGAAGAGAAAGGTGGGTTCGGCAGAGCCGCCGCGGGGATGTGGCCCCCGGGCACTGCCAGCAGCCGCGTGGGCAGGCGTTGGGTGGCGCTCCTCTCCCGAGTCGGTACGGAAAGGTTTCCAGAGTGTTTTGATGGCAGAACTCCCCATCTTTCAGGTGAAATGCCAAGCGTAAGGCAGCTTTGCTGTTGCGTAATGATGGAGTGGAGGATCCGAATGTTAGTCTGTAAACGTCGGCCCGGTGAAGCTGTCGCGCTGGTGGGCGTACGCGGAACGAAGGAATTTTCCCTGCCGTTTCCGTTCACCGGAACGGGATTACAACTTTTCACAAGTTCTGTGTCGTGTTTGGTAAACACCTTTTGGGTATAAGTGCCTGCATGCTTCACTGTAATCTGGTCCCCGCAGGGCTCCGTATTCCCTGTAAATATGCCGATACAATAGCTGAAAGTTGACTTAGTCTTTAAGGGCTTTTCTTAGCGTAAGTATTTCTTCAGGGATTTGCTAGTAACCAGTTGAAATCTGTTCGACTGTCAGCAGAGTATCTTTGGTAGGTAAGGCAAGAAACAGGAAGTCACACAAACCTTAAGACTGGGAGGTTTTTTCTTTTTTAGTGTAACATCCTAGTTTTCTACCCCGACAAAATTCCCCTTGGGATCCGCAGCATGTTGTTGAGCTTGTTGAAAACTCACCCTTGGGAGTGGGGTTAGGAAAAGACTGGGGTTTTTTTCCTGTTGGAAGGCAGGCTGTTCACATGGATTTGGGAAACCTCTGCTTATCTACACGGTGGTATTTCATAGTGTCTGGGCAGCCGTACACAACCGTGCCCAAGCAGATGGGCTTGAGTGGGTCTCGGTCCTTCCGTGTTCTGACGTGTCACGTACCCGCGCTACTTCTGACTTCCCAGTCAGGGATTTCGTTTATTTTATGCCTTTACTAGAAAACCTCCCAAGATTGTAGAAGTAGAGGTTTGCACTGGGGGCACAAAGAGGTCGAAGTTGTTTGGTTGCTTCTGTTTTTAACTGGGCAGTGTTTTACGGGGAAGAGGGCCTCTAGGACGTGAGACGTGACCACGTTTCTTTGTGGCGGGGAGCTGAAGTGAGTGGAATAGGCAGTTGTGCCTAAAGAGGGGTTTCTGCTCCCATGGGGCAGGGTTGCAGTTGGCTGCTGAATGTGTTTTGTCTTTTGACTCTGCTAAGAAGAATTTCACTCTCTGGAAATAGCAGACAGTCATCTAGTGCATGCAGTGCTGCACGGGTGCAGACAGAGGCTTCTTTGGGGTGTTCTCAGGGGTGGGGGGGAGGTATTGGCTTGGGGTTGGTATTTTTTGTCTGGTTTGCTGTTTTTAATGAACTAATTATGTGCTTGCATTTTGTAGCTCTGGCTATGGGCCTGTGTGTTGCAATGATAGCCTTTGTTCGGCTGCCGAGCCTGAAGGTTTCCTGCCTGCTGCTCTCTGGGTTACTAATTTATGATGTCTTTTGGGTAAGTGTTTTGTTTGGTTTTGCTAAAACTGTTTTTATCCTTTGGATTTGTCATCGGCCTTGGGCCATTTGTACATGAAACGTACTAGTATGAAGCTGATGAAATGTGGCAGAGCCAGAAGATCAGCTTCACTGCTCCATTCCGAGACGTTAAAGTCTGCAGCAGGATACAGAATGATTTCCTCGCTAATGAGTTGACAAAGGCAGAAACAGGAGTGGAATATTTCAACTTTGGCATATTATTTAAAAAGGAAAAAGAATTGGACCTCAGATTTTGCAAGCCTGGCTGAAGCTCAGAACAAGCATTTCCAAGTCAACACAAAGCCCCATCCACGCCTGCACGGTCCGCACGTGCAGGCTCCTGATGGGCAGTGGAATCTGCCGAACAGGAACGATGATTTACAGCCAGGAAGGTTGGCGTAAAATCTCGCTGCACGTTTATAAGAAACCTGGTGACCTGTTTTGTAATTTCTGCTTTACCCCGGTGTGCGCCGGCGCTGACGGAGGGAAGCGCTTGCTGACAGCTCTGGCAGGCGCTCGGTTTGCCATCGTGATGAGCTGTGGCGATACGAAACGAGGGTTGGGTCTTCCCGTTTATGAGTGAGCGCCGTGCGTACCTCTTCTGCTCTCAGGCTTTCCCCTGTTTTCAGTGTCCCGTTACCTGCCTGTGTAGTCCTGGGCTACCTACGTGTGTCCGGACAGATCCTTTCCCGCAGGATCTCTACCTATTGTCAATACCTCGGTGTCAGAAAGTACATTCCAGTTATCCTTGAGGCTTAATAGTGTAGAAGACTCTCTCCGAATTTTTGGAATACATTGGGCCTTTCACCATCATGCCTCCAGCGTGTGTGTACGGAACATTTGGACAGTAGCCTTTCTTGTCCTGAGAAAGCAGAGCAAAAACACGTGCAGCTTGGAGTTGCTATGTAATTCCAGTTTGTAATTCCCAGCCATTTCCTTGCTCCGTAGGTCTTTTTTTCTGCCTACATCTTTAACAGCAACGTTATGGTGAAAGTGGCCACGCAACCAGCTGATAATCCCCTTGACGTTTTATCCCGGAAACTTCACCTGGGACCAAATGTGGGTAGAGACGTTCCTCGTCTGTCGCTGCCTGGTAAACTTGTGTTTCCAAGGTAAAAGCAGCAGGGTTTTTGCTATGTTATCTAAGAAAACATTTCCTTCCCGGTACTTTTTAGTAGCACTAATTCTGCTGGAAAACAGAATTCCCTGAGTTCCAGAATTGAAGTGAGTTCCCTGTTAGAGGCTCCCTCCCCATGATAAGAACGTGTGCCACGGGCAGCGGGGACGGGCCCCCCGGCATTTGCTGACTCGCAGCACGCGGGAATGACCCTGGCTAGGCTCAAGGTGGCCTGCCCACAACAGGATGTGCTTTTTGACGGCCGAATTCTCCGGTTCAATGGCTGCAAAAGATCTGGGGTTCGTCCCAACATCGGAACGGTCCTGGTCACTGCCTGACTGCAAGTGGTGGCTGGGGAGGGAGTTAGAACCGATCCGAGCGCTTACAGGCAGGTGCTGGGGGGCGATTGTTCCGCATCTCTCCTGCAGCCGCCCCTTCGCGCCTCAGGTTTTGGAGCAGGCGCGTAGGCCCGACCGGGCAGCAAGCTCCGGTGCGTCAGCAGTTGTGCAGCAGGTTATGCTGGCGTGATTACCCTCCCCTTGTTTCTGTAGACGTTGGGATGCTGAAATTACGGAGATTAGGATTGTCTGCAGCGATAAACCCAAAACTGTTCATTTTGTCAACTTTGTGCTAATTTAATACGGCTTCGCTTTCATCAAAAAGATCTTGGATTTAAGATAATGGGCAATTTTAGTTCTTAACTACTGAACAGCTGGCTCTTTCCTGGGAATCTGGCGAGACTGTAGTTTTTCTACCTTGTTTTGTCTGAACGAGGCCAAAGGTCTGCCAAGTCCTTACTGCCTCGTCCTGGAGGCGATCTGTGTACCTGGGCGTGAGGGTGCGGTGGCGTCGGTGTTGAGCCAACAGTTTGATGAAATGGGCAGCTGGCGCCTCCCGTCGACCCTTAGAGGGTTGAAGCACGGAGTCGGCGGATCTGATTCAGCAACAGCAGCGTAAGCACTGCTGTCAAAACGGGCACGTTTAAAACTGCGCCGCGGTGGTGAAATCGCCGAGGAACGCGTCTCGGGAGCCAGCGTTTAGCTCCTCCTGCGCAGAAGGTTGCCGGTAGAAAGGAGGGATGTGCAAAACGAAGCTCGAAGCCAAAGGGTAGGAGTCTCGGGCTTGTCACTTTGTACCTTGGGCGTGAGCCCCATGGCAGTTGCTCTCTAGTTCCACAGGCAGCCACTTCTC
Source organism: Eurypyga helias (assembly GCF_000690775.1). Lineage (NCBI taxonomy): Eukaryota > Metazoa > Chordata > Aves > Eurypygiformes > Eurypygidae > Eurypyga > Eurypyga helias. The sequence goes on along the minus strand of NW_010244904.1, from coordinate 3,819 downwards.
CATGCTGGGGATCGGCGACATTGTGATGCCGGGTCTTCTGCTCTGCTTCGTCCTGCGTTACGACAACTACAAAAAGCAAGCCAACAGCGATTCCTGCGGTGCCCCGGGACCAGGGAACATCTCTGGGCGGATGCAGAAGGTCTCCTACTTTCACTGCACACTTATTGGATATTTTGTAGGTGAGTAATGAGTTCAATATGGAGAGCTGCTTAGTGAGCAGACGTGGGTTTATTGTAGTAGGGTTAAAAGGTGATGGAAGCAAGTGTAAAGAGGCTTTGGGAGAACACTTGGTTATGTTCTTTTTTAATCCTCCTCTCTTTGGGTTTCGCTGGCATGGTCTGGGGAGAAAAACCCTTCTAGTGTCATCTTTTTTTAAGATTTTGTTGTTGCTGTTGTATTTTATTTAGAAGATGAAAGAGCTTAGTGTATTTTTTTAGTGGCTTTTTATACTTTGCCTTACCAGCATAGAAGGTGTCGTAGCTCATACCTGGGCTGTGGGGAAAATATTGCGGTTTCTGGATGGATTGTGCTGTGCCAGAGCACATCTGGGTAGTTCACCAGATAATTGCTGCCTTTCTGTGTTCTGCTGTTAATGCTTATGGTCCTGTGACGTGGTAGTACACACAGAAAATCGGAAGTGGTCACAGCTGGAATGCTGTTTATAACTCCGCGTGGCCATCCCTCTCCTCCCTCACACCAATCAGACTTTTCCCTAAGGTGAGGGCACGTGGGTGCCCATCCTGACCTCCTGCAGCCCTTCTGAGGACGAGAAGGAAAGATCATTTCCTACCAATAGCCTTCCCCTTCCCACTGCACTCCCGGCTTCCCCACTACATTCCCTTTGGGCAAGTATCCCGGAAAATCTCTCCTGGTGTGCACAGTCCTTCCTCTCAGCCCCCGTTTCCCAGGCTGGGGGCCTCAGACCGACGGTCTCAAGAGGTACCAGCACTTCAGTGTGGTGCATTCAGCTTCCTCCCCTTCGACTCTGCTCGTGTCTCGGAGCTTTGCTCAGCTTGGGCTTTGAGATTCGGCACTGGAGCAAGCGGCTCAGCGCAGCCTAAGAGCAAAAGGGAATGGTTTTCCACTGCTGTTTGGTGTAAATCTCCTCAGGAGAAGCGAAGCACAGATAAGTAACTTCTCCACAGCCCGTCTTTAACGTGGTGGGGAAGAGAGCCACGTGTGGAGGAATGGTGAGACCATCCCTGTGCAACCTCAAGCTATTACAGCCCCGTTTTTCTTTCACAGGTCTATTAACTGCAACAGTAGCTTCCCGTATCCACCGGGCAGCCCAGCCTGCCCTACTCTACTTGGTACCGTTCACTTTATTGCCGCTCCTCACCATGGCCTATTTAAAGGTAAGGGGGGGTTACTTCTTCACAGCAGGAGGCTCCGGGCTCGGCCGGACGCGGGTTCAGTGTTCCCGCACTGGGCAGCGGCTCTGGCGAGGGTGACGCATGTCCTCGCTCCGCCTTAACAGCCCTGGCCCCGGCTGAGGCGCCGCTGCCGGTGGGCGAATCTTCGCTTCGCAGGGCTGAAAGACGAGTTCCTGAAACGGAAGATAATTTATGCACATAAAGTACCAGGAATTATAAACTAAGCTATCAAGTGTTCAGTGCTCTTTTAATGAAATAAGTGAGTTTGCCCTTGCCCGGCCGGTCATGAAGGAATGCGTGCGCAAAGGCCGAACGGCGACTGGAGGGGCAGAGCCTGGGTCGCCCCTTCCCAGTCACCGGTTCTGAACTGCAGATTTGAAACGTGACCTTTGCCGCCGCAGGGCTGGCGGGGAGAGCCTCCCCTCGCACTGCGGAGCAGAGCGTAAGGAAGGGCAGGGCTTTCCCCCTGCAGGAGGATTCCCTTCCCATCAGAAACCCGGTTTAGGTAGATGTGCTGCCAGAGTGAGATGTTCTGGCCGGACGGGGAAAGGAAGCTTGGCAGAGTCTTCACTGTAGTTTGCAAGGCAGGGGAAGAAGGGGTTTGCTTTGAGCCGAGCTTGCGGTTACATGTGCGCTTCAAAACCTGAATTCGGGGTGGGCTTTCGAGTTTCTGAGGGCACGGTCCTTCTGCTCTTTCCCCGCCTAGGGCGATCTACGCCGCATGTGGTCTGAGCCTTTCCACTCGAAGTCCAGCAGCTCCCGTTTCCTGGAAGTATGATGGAACAGATAGAAAATGACCCGAACCTCTGCCTTGGTCCTTTTCCCTTTAACTTGTGGCTCTGTCGTCTCCTGAAGCTGGACTGGCTGGTACCGGGGAAGGTACCAGTGACGGGACTTGTGTGAAAGGACTTTGTGTGAAAAGGAGGAAAGGAAAAAACAGCCGAGATCCCAGAGCTCCGCTGACTCCGAATCTCCCTGCAGATGTGGAACTGGGGACCCTTTGTGCAACTGCAGCCACTTTCCTCTTTTCCTGACTCAGACGGATTAGTACCAGACCGTTACCTTGGTGAGAGAGGGAGAGAGAGACTTGAAACTGAAAACGGCTTGAGGCCGTTCAGGAACTCGTGAACACTAAACAAAAAAAAACGGTTAAGCAAACTGAAGCTCCCTCAGAGATCCCCTCCTGGACACTGGGACCAGTCTCCTGCTGGACTTCGGTTTGGAAGAGAACTGAGACAGAAGCTCTTCTGTCGCAATACTGTTTTTTTTTTTTTTTTTTGATTTATTAAATATTTCCTGTGGTGTGAGGTTACTGATTAAATCCACAGACATTGAGTGACTCCTTGCAGTATACAGCTACAGATTTGTTGTAACAATTCCGTTTCCACCCCGCTGTCGTGTTGCAGTGAAAAAGGGCACGATTTTTATACATAGATACATACACACATCTAGAGATATATATGCATCAGTAAGGCAGGAACCTGCCGAGATCACGCCACGTAGCAGACAGGGGCTTGCTGTAACTTCTCGCATGTAGCGCAGGTGACCGTGGCTTTCTTGTGTCTGGACCCGCAGCCAGCTGCTGGCTCCCTCTCCTCCCGCCCAGCCCGCGGGCCCACACCGGCGTGGTGTCCGTGCCCATCCCACCCGTGCGCCCTCGGGGATCTTTGGTTTTCATCCATGTAGCAAACCGGGGAAGACGGAAGGTCGAAGCCAGCCCTGTTCGCTCGAGGGGGGAGGGGTGGGGAGGTGTCTTTTCTTTCTTCTTTTCTTCTTTTTTTTTTTACTTTCCTTTTTTTTACCGACAGCTCCCTCGCAGGTTTTTAGTAGTTCCTCCTCGACCCAGTGCATGTATTATAGCAGCAGTCGTCTTTGTGCTTTCTGATCATAGTGATGTATCACTTGTAAATACATTTTTTCTATTTTCTATTTTTTTGTACTTTTTGCATCTGTTCCATTAGTGTGCTGTACTTTTTCCATGCCCCTGCCCCTTAAAGAGAAAAAAAAAAAAGGAAAAAAAAAGAAAAAGAAAACTGTCCTTTGCTGTTGTGACTGGTTGGAGTTCGTGTGTTGCCTGTTTTGTACCTGTAGCCTGCGGAAAGGTGGACTTCACGGGTTTTTTTGAACCAGCAGTGCCAGCTCTGTTGTTTTGCTGACCAAAGGGCCTCCCCGAGGTAACTGGAACCGTTGTCCTTGAAAACACGTGGCCGAGTTGGATGTGGGGGACCCCCCTGAAAGGCCACAGCGCCTGTTAGCCGGGCAGACGCCGGTAACGGAGCGGGAACGTTGGCGAACGGACCCGCCTGAACGGTATCGCCGCTCTGGGGTGCGGTTTGGTTCCAGCAGGTAAGGAAGTTTCAGTGAAATGTCGGGTCCTTTCTGCTCTGCCAGATGTTACGAGAGCGTGTTCAGCCTGGTGCAGGATGGTGTCAGCCACGCGCATGCG
>NW_010244903.1:0-19213 GCF_000690775.1 Eurypyga helias | reverse complement strand
CTCTGTGAATCTGTGAATCTGTGAACTGGTTTTTTTTATTTCAGTTTTAAAGGGGAGACCAGCATGCTGGAACAGCTCTCCAGGTATGTAAGCACAACTTCCCTTCACATGAATGCAGATGTAGAGATTTAAGCAAGTCTGGGCTCCGAGCATTTATTTTTTAGCTATGTTTCAGAGAGAAATTTTTATAGTTAAATCATACTACTTTCAGAAGGCAAGACATACTGCTTCTATGCCATATCTGCAAACAATTAGTAAAAAACAGTACTTATTTGAACTGTAATCATCTTAAACTTTCTATGCTAGAAAATTCCTAAACCTTGAGCCAATATCATGACAGTTAGTTTATTATTTGATAACACAAGCATTCTGTATAACAATCGTGCTGTGGATGCAGAGCGTCCTTTAATCAAGTGCAGGACTGGAAACAGAAACTGTAGATGCATCAGTCTCATAAGTGATAGGAGGTCATCAACACTGATTTGCTCTACAGAAAGCACATCGTCAATGTGAAATGTCTTTTCTTTTTTTTCCTCTAGAAACTATCTAGAGTGCCCATACCAGCTCACGGAGAAGCTTACCCTTACCCTGCTGCTTCCGTTTCCCCCGTCTTTCCCTCTCTGAATGGGAGCAGATTTCCATAGCGCCTGATCAAGCTAAGGTTTACTTTCGCTTCTAGAATTACTAGAAACAGAGATGTTCCTCTAGGAAATATGCACACGGACATGACAGCTATGTGTTAATTTTTGGTGCAGACCACAGAGTCAATTTGACATGACTCTAAAATAAAGCACAATCACTGCACTAATTAGCTGCTTCTCCACTATTCTGTCTTCCCTAAAATTTGTTCTAACCTATCAGTCACTGAAGAAATTGAGGCAGATTGTGTTTCTTGAGTGTGGTACTGCTGACATTCGTTTCTCAGCGAACAGCTTTGCTCTGCCTACAGGTGTCAGACCTTGCAAGACTGATGACCTGTTCTCCTGCAGAAAATAGGTTTCTTGCATACCTCAGAGCCTGACTAAGCCAAGAATGGCTTCAGTGTGAATGAGGTCCAGCTTTTGCAGTCTTTAACAGCTTTGTAGGCTGGTTGAAATTACCGTAGTTTTTCTTTTTTTCCTTTAAAACAACAGTAAGTATTTCAAATCAGTGCACCGTATTGTTGATGTAAATTCTACCAGGAGCATGTCAACACATGCAATACTACTACTGTCCTCTAATGATACCTCATGGTGTGTGATATGCTTGACGTTTATGGGGAATGGCTTCCCTGAATTTATCAACACATTTCCAGGCTTCACAGGGAGGGGTTCAGGAGCTGCAATGAACCAAGAGCTGAATGAATGCAGCATTGCTTCTGCAGGACGCGGCTGTGGCAATACTACTGGCAGATTCTCAGCTGCTCACAGAGAACGTGAGCTACTCTGCCTGCTGTTTCTCTGCAGCTGCTGGAGCCAGCAGCAATGCTGAGCGTGTCCATACTTTTGCTCTGTTCTACCTTTTCATTTCAGCGTGAGTTTCTCAACTCTTTTTCCTTCTGGGTGGACACATCCACCTATTTTTTTTCAGGGGGAATTGGGACTGTGGTGCCCAGGAGATGCACTGGGTAGGACTGCACTGAGCAGGGGTGGATGGGTTGCTTTAGGGACCCCAGTTCACCACTGAGCTAGCTGGGGAAGGTGGCTTCTAGTTCAAGCTGTGTCTGAAACGGTCCTGCGCTTTGGCAGAAATACTCATGCTGTGGCTGAACAAACAGGCTGATGTGCTCAACTAGAAAAGGCCTTTTGTGTGTGAGGTGGTGCGCGAGCTATTCCGCCAGGATTTGGCAGACCTACTCAGAGTGTAAATTGAAACACTTGCTGAGGTTTTTAATATTTGGTCAAGGCCTTAGGGTTAAAACAATTCAGCGAACAAGCGCTAAGAGGAAAAAAAAGACCAACAAAACCAAAAAACACAAAAATACAGTGTTAATCATCCTTTCTTGAAGCCTGATATCAAATCTGGTACTGCAACCAATACAGCGCACTGGAAATCATTAAATGTTGGACAGGAACTCTGACGGTTCAAGCAAGCATCATCAGACCTAATGTTTGCAGCCCTTGGGCTGTGCACAGGATTCCTGCACATCCTAAGCCTGGTTAGCATGGAGAATGTGGGACCTGCATCTGGCAACTCCAGGTGGTGCAGTACTGTACTGGCATGGAAATTGTTCGTTTTTTACAGACCTGGAAATCCTTGTTGATTAACTAAGTTTTGGGATTGCATGGTGGGTTTAGGACATACCTCCACAGACACATTCTCTAATAACTGACAACTAACACACAGTATTTTACACTCATTTGGAAGGTGATATTCTGTAGCTTTTGCAGCAGTGTCTAAAAAAATTATCCTCTGCTAAGAGCCCTCATAAATTTCTATAGCACATTTATGTTCCAAATCTGCATTTAATTTAGGTTTAATAAGACATTTATAGTACAGCATATTCACTAAATACTAAAAGATTACTTAAACCTGTGGAGGATTAACAACTTCATAACTCATGCTGGAGATTAACTTGCTTGCAGATATACCACTGCTGCTGAGCTGAGCTGATACCCTTAAACCACCACCCTCACCCCCAAAGGAAGGCCCCTTACTGTGCACATAATTTCCCTTTCTGCCACAGAGAAGGGACGATGTGACAGCCAACCTCCACTGAAGCAATGCGAGTTTTACCATGCAGAGAGCCAAGATTCATCCCCCATCATTTTTCAAGGCACATTGCAAGATTGTTTTAGTTTTAAAGGAAACAGTGCAGAGCAGTGCTGTAATACTGATGTGACTCTGTTTGATACTCATTTAAGAAGCACGTTTTGTGTTTTGTACCCCTCTAGGGTCTGGAGGATGGACAGAGCAGGGCAGAAATATCAGGGATTGTGTGGACCTCTGGACTGCAGCACTGTCTCTGTAGTGAGAGCTTGCCGGGAAGCTTCCATCACCTCTCCGGAGATTACACAGGACATTATATATGTTTATGAGCACAATAGTGGAAATCTGTTAAATTATGTAGGATACACCTGTAGCTGGTTCAAACCAATACTCTTTGTTTTTCCTCCTGCTTGGTGAGCAACTATTGGACTTGCTTTGTTTCTGGCAGAAGGTGCTCAAAGGTCTGGAATGGCCCTTGGTACATTAAGACAAGCAAAATTATTACATGTAGATTATATGGATCTGCCGTGTCAGGCATGGATACAGGGTCTTGTGTCCCTGAGGGCAAGCAGGACAAATAGAGGGCAGTGCACAAATTCCCCATGGATGGTGATGGGGAGGAGAACAAGGAGCACCCTGCCAACACATGGCCATGATTCTCCTTAATAACAGCAGGATGCATCTGGCCTGGCCCTTCAGCAGGCGGGATTTAATAATTTTTTACAGTATTTGACTTAAATGTTTACAATACAGCCAGGCTGAGCTGGTGAGGATCAGTGGGCATGACTGGAGGGTCAACGTCAAGGCTGTGGCTGGAATATGCATGTTTGGTGTTAAATCTTCATTTTTTAAAGGTTTGCATTGAAACAGGAGAATATTTTCCTAAGTTGGAGTAGATTTCTTCAACACACTAGTATTGTCTAATAGAAAAATGAAGTAGACTGTACGTTTTTGTCCATGTATTTTGCATGCTGCCACATCAGCTGCACTCCTGTTTTAACCAAAATGCAATACAATAGACAAAACATGAGAAACATTAGACAAAATAAGGGAGGGAAAACTTAAATTTTCTTGTCAAAATATATGTGTATGCAAGCCTGACAACATCTGGAGTGTGGCATGAAAAATAGGGATTATTTCTCCAGGTGCTGAAGAGGGGCCACTGCATCAGACAATCAGATCCATCCAGACACACCAATCTCTGCCCCACAGCCCGATAACATCAGGTCATTTAATCCTGCAAAATACCTGCTAACAAGTCAGCAACAGGAAGCCATTGAAGCGTAGAAGAAAGAGTGATGGTGTCATCTCACACCGTCCATAAAATAACTTTTTTTTTTTTTTTTATTACGTGACATAGGCACTAAGTAGCCTTTCCCTAGCCAAGCTGGACGAGCAGCCTTTGTTTAACAACTGGGAGAAGTGCTTAAATCACTCATAAAATATTACCCAGGTTTGACAAGTTTATCTAGTAGTACCATTGATATCCTCAACAATGGTGTTTCTGCAGTGAAAAAAGAGCATTTGGTATAAGGGTGGATATCTAATTTTTGAAAGCATTAGTAGCAGTTCAGGGTGATACTCTGTCTGTCCTGAACTCAACCACATATGTGCATTTACGGAGTTACTAAAGGCTCTGTCTTGCCCAGGAGTGCAGATTGTGCTGTATGAGCCAGACACTTATTTACGAGGCTGTAGCTTAGCTGGGATGAACAACTGAGCAAAGGGATTGGCTGTGCTTGAGGCCACACACAGAGCAGGGCTGGGGACATGCAGGCAGCGTGGTGGGACAGGAACCTGGGAGGGAATGGGTTCTCAGCCTTTGGGCACAATGAACATCCCTGCGGGGTATGCAACCAGACTGAGTGTCTTTGGCACTATCTATCCCCTCCATAAAGCTGTTGGTGTCTGAGCCAGGGAAGCTGGCACCAAGTTCACCTCCTAGTTCAGCCATGGGCTCCTGCAATGAGCTTAGCTGGGTGCTTAGCTTTACTGATACATCCATAAAGCTGCACTTTATTTTTATGACTTTATGAAGATACTGTAGTGTAAAGAATGATGTTTGAAGCTAAAAATAACCAGCAGCCAAAAGCCAGGCAGTGCCGTACTGAGCAGGCTCAGCACATCCATGTGCAGGAACCCCACAGCGTCTGGTCTTCACCCAACTGAACGCTTAATTAAATGCGAAGTAGACAATTGAAATACTCCTGTTGGCAGATATGCAACTACTGGCAACAAAGTGGGTACTAAAGAACAGAATTTGGGGTGAAAGCCCAGGACAGATGGGTGATGACAGGCTGAAGCAGAGTTGCTGTTGCATGGCTGCTGCATGGAGGTTTTCAGTTTACCTGCCTGATTTGTAGCTGGGTTGGCACCCAAAACATAAAACGTTGTCTGCTGTGAATTACAGTTCAAAGTTGCACCCATAAAGGAATTGTAAGTGTGTTTTCATTTCAAACCATTGGAAGTGCCCTGATCAGATGTAACTAAAACCTGAGGTCCCTTCCCATGGCAGTAGATGCAAATAGTTCAATGCGTTTGGGTGAAGAACTATTAAAGAAATTCTTTCTGCTATGAAGTCTTTCTGGTTCATTGGAATTTATTCAGGCATTCAACCTTCATTACTGTCTATGGTTTCTGAAATTTCATTCTTGGATTTTCTGTCAACTGTTCTTGAACCCCTGGACAGAGGAAGGAAGTCTACGAGGAAGCATCTTTTATTCTGTTGAGTTTTTTCTTCTCCTTTAAAGAAAGAGAGAATTACCATTGTGCAATATACCCAAACAAGGAAGTCGGGGGACTCAGGACAAGCCAGTTAACAACAGATTGCTTTCATTGCTTCAGCATGTCAGTGATTACTCTAATACTGAGGTCTGGTGGGGGCTGGATGGTGATGGCTAGTGCCTGAAAACCAGCCCCCAATTCATTATTCTCCGCAAGTGCAAAGGTCAAGCGCCCCAGTGATTGGGCACCTTATGCAAAGTGCATGTCCTGGGAGGAGCCCCTGACATCTTTGATTTTTCCCACACACAAACTGTTGGTACAAGATGTATTCTGGGAATGAAAGGGCTGTGGACAGGATGATTGGGGACAGCTGCTCCCCAGAGGCCTTCAACGGCAGAGCCTGAGTACTAAATACCCTCTGCTTTCCATGGCCTCGGGACAGGAGAGGTGTCAGGCTACAAAGAGGCACAGATGGAAGTAAATAGGATTAAGCAGTGCTGATTAACTATAAGTATTTTTTCAGTAAGGTAATGGTACTTCAAAAAAAAAAAAAAAAAGGTAGTGGGGATAAAAGGAGGATATGCCCTCACCAGCTTCTTCCATCCATCATCTGAGTATGACCAAGGCTGTGTCTGAGATGGGTCACCAGTGTCTGTGGGTTTATCCCTGCTGGACCATCACTCGGTTTTGAAGAAAACAAGTCTTGAAGCAGCCCCCCTTGCCCTGCCACTGCTACTTTAATGGTTAATAGAAGAAGACATGGTCCTTTGTACAGATAGATCTCAAACCCACTTGAGTTAGCAGCAATGATAGGTTTTGATGGTGAGTTTTGAATGAAGTCTATGCAGCACAAGAACTGCTATATTTTTTTAACTAAAGTGCACGGGCATCTTTTTAATTTCTTCTGCAGGTAGAGGTGATTCCAGCAGGTGCTCATTGCTTCCTGGCTAGCTCTCCTCTGCTGGTAAAGGCCATGTGTGGACAAATCCTGCTGACCTCTAAGTCGAAAGGCTCTTTGGTCACCAGGCAGGGTTCTCTCAATTTAATTTCTTTTATTAAATATTAGATATAATGAAAATGGTTGAAAAATAAACTTAGCTTTGACTTGATCCCCTTCTGATGCAAATAGATGGCATTCAATTTTTTAATCATCACTTACTTTGACACTATAACAACAGTTCTTAAATCTGAGGTGGTGGAAATGTACGTTTGAAAGAATGGTATGAAGACTCTGTAGTGTTGTGACCAGAGTTCTACGGAGGATATTGCTGATGTGCAGAATAACTGAGCTGATTTATGATGTTTTGATTGATCTGTGTCACATAATGAACTTTGGCTTAGACTGACAGTTAATTTTAATTAATCTAGAATGCATTTTTCTATTTGCATGTCTCTGTTGTTTGTCTCTCCTCTCAAGAGCTTCTTCTGAGCTCATGAGGTTCTGCAAAGCTCTGGCTATCAGCAAAATCTGAAGTGCGGTGTCTGATATCAAAGTGATGCTGTATCTTGTTAAATTTCTATTGTTTCTATTGTTTCTATTTCTATGTCAATTCTCCCCACCCTCTTAAATCACAGTTAGATCAGAATCAGCCTACAAGTGTTTTAATTTTCCTCTCAGTTTAAAAAATTACCAGTTCAGGGAGGTCTTGTGCTCTTGCACCCGGGGTAACCGAGAGCAGTGAGGAACTCCTGGATCAGGACTCCACTTGCAGATCTGTTACACGCTACCCAGTTGTTTCTGCTGCTATCAAAACTTTCCTTGCACTTCACCGTATGCTTAAATGTTTCATAAAGAAGGCTGAGCTAATCCAAAAGGGGAGGAATTTCCAACTCCATTAACTTTACTGTAACCTGAGAAAACTCCTTTCAGATTGTTTGTGGGCAAATTACTCTTGCTAATGGCCAGAGTGGAGCTAGCAATATTGCTCTTCCTACCACCACTATCCCCCCACCTATTCACAGGCAGACCTGCTCTGCAGCCCCTGTTCTTTCTGATCACATGATGAATAGGAGCCAGAGGCGTGTTCCTAGTGAGATAATTAAACTTCTGCAAGAAGTGGGTTGGCTTTGACCAGGCTTTTCTCCCACGATTGCACTGTTTCTGTGCCTGGGACAGCGAAGATCTACTCAGCAAGTGGATAGTTGTAGTTTGGTTAAAAGAATAATGCCAAAGCACTGCAAACGCACGGATGCTGTGGTATTAGCGGTGCCACCGAAATGCCAGTGAACTGTTCTCTCAGCCATGTTTTCCAGCACTGATCATTTTGAGGATGAAGTATCTAGTTAAAGGGATTAGATTCCGAGGACATTTATCCTGCCTTCACTAGCGAATAGACATCAATCAATAATGACAGCCTATCCGTTCTCTGTGCAAGAACAGGGGACGTGCTGAGGTGCATCCCTGAGCAACACGCTGGATGCTGCCAGGACATGGGTGGGTGGGCAGCATTGGCTGCTCTGCTCCTTCTGCGGCTCCTTTCCCATCACAGCCGAGTTTGTCTGCCTCATGGTCAGGGAAGGTGGTACTTACTTATTGCTTTCCAAATGGTTCCTTTTTTAATTATTAATATTATGTTGACAAGGAAAGTACAATTTTGTAAATGGGTAATCAACCTTTTTTTTTTGTGTATATGGAAATGGCTAATCAAGTAAAACGGCTGTATTTTAACTGAGCAAATATGTGTTCAGCTGTATCTTACCATTTCACTGCCAGTGATGCCGTGCTGGCTGTGCTGGCTTCTGTGACAGTGAATCTCCAGCCTCCATTTCCCAGCATGACATCCTAGCATGGCTGACTTTCATTGTTCTCATTGCACACTAATATTACGGTTTTTCAAAAATATGTTTACATGGAAAACAAGTTGCTTGTTGTGAACATATGATGAAACTTTAAAGAGGAGGAGTGCTGTTTTCATGAATTCAAGTGCTGCACTTGCGAGTGTGTAGTAGGGGTTGGTTGGATTCTGCATTTGTACATCAAGCTGAAAAGAGCAGAGCTTTAACCCTGAAACTGTTCAGCCACCACAGGAACTTGGTTTCCTCCAAGTTCTACTTTCTTAGGCACTCAGAAACAACAGTCTGCTCCTGTAATGCTGAAAAACAAGCACAGAAAGGCTCAGTTGGCATAATTACCATCAGAGCCCTGGGTATCTGGCTTTGCTACATTCCAGCTGGAAGGAAGTAAAAATGGGGAGTTTTGTTTAAAATACACGTCATTGATGTAGCATGGAGGGAACGTGCCTGAACAGAAACTGGGAGGAAAACAACTCACGCACACGTCTTCTGGGGAGGCTGGGCGCTGGTTTCAGACTCCAAGGCAGTAACTTTGATCCCATTCCATTAGTAAACATGGCAAACTCAGCGGGCATCAAGATTACAGACCAAAGACCATTGCAGATGTAGGGCAGTTACTTTTAAAGACATATAAATGCAGAGGCAGGACTTCTGTCACCAAGTATGCTGTTGTCCAAAGCAACACAGGATTTTCTGAACGGTATCAAAGCCACAGGAAAAAATGCAAGACATCCATAAAAATCTGGTGCTTAACTACATTCCCCACTGTGTAATGGAACAATTTCCAATTTCTGATTAAGCCAGGATGAATTTGTGTTTTGTCTCTTTATACATTCATAAAGTCAGTGCAGGCTGAATCCCCAAATTCCTATGCTATTCCCCAGGAATTAGCAGCCACCCCAGTTGGGGTAAAAAAAAAAAAAAGAAGTTGGATTAGATGATAAGATTTCCATCTGGAATTGTGATTATTTTGTCTTTATTATAAGAGGCCCAATGATAATTTTCCCCTTATTTGAGAGGAGAAAAGGCCAGCAATTTCCATAGCTCTAACTCTCAAAGTATCTTTCACTTGACTTCCTCACTGGAAATGCCATTCCTGGATCAAGGAGATGATTTTAATGTAGGCTGGATTTCCAATCACTAGATCCACACAGTGTCTGGGTAGGAGACAGAGCAAGTGGAGGTCTAGAGCCGAGTAATTTAATAGGCTTAATAACATGATGCTTTTTATAACGTATTGCATAATGCTTATTTATTTGTAGACAATTTAAGACCATGAAGTCATGTTTAATACAAAATCTGCTACATCAGCTCTACAAAAACACATCCTTTATATATACAGGTATATATTGTGGACACATGGATGCCCTACTCCAGGGAAAGGAAACCTCTCACTCTGTCTGATTTGTGGTAAAGCGTTCAACAATTCCTTAACATGTTTAATTTTGAAGTTTAGAAAACAAAGTGTCCCTAATTAGACAGGTCAGGGCTCTTTAGAGCAAAATATTTTAACGATCAGTTATTTTTCTTGCGGATGCTGTAAGACCAGTGGTTCAAGACACTTGGAAAACATTGCTTAGCAGTGGATTTCAGTGAAATATCCATTTATCTATATACATGGAGTCTCCAAATGTTGCCTTCCCTTTGGTGGAAGGGTACTGTAGCCAGACTATCATGGTGGTATAATTGCCAAGTTTTGAATAAGTCCAAGGTGTGAGTAAGCTTTCAGAAGTTCGAGGACTCTCATACCATCTTCAAGTTTTTAAAGCTGAAAGGTTTTCTTGAAGAAGAGTTTTGATAAAATATTAGCAATTATGAAGATAACAATCAGCATGAAGAAATTTTCTCACAACAATTTAATTCGGCTGCATCCTTACTTTGGATGGAATTTTTAGATAAAGCTGGATTTTAAATAGTCTCCATTGTATTTTTTGATAATTACACCTGAAAAAAATATCTGTTTGAATCCCCAAATCTGCTATGGATGTGAATATTTGCTAATTCTTTAGACTTTATAGACTACCGTGGACAAGTGTTTCCCACATCCCCCCCATTTAAGTCCTGACCTTGCTTCTGCATGCTGTGACTCTAAACACTGCGTGTACAAGACAGATGGTGTAAAGGAATTCAGGAGTGGTACAATACAGACTGTTTCCATATCCTGGATTATGCCAGTGAAGAATAAGGACATTTGATTTAGTTCCTGAAGTTGCCCTAACCTCTACCTGCAAACGAAGAGAAAGCCTTGCTTGGAAGCCAGCGTTTATTAAGAGGAGCCTGAGTAACATCTATACGCCCACAGTACTGTCAGCTTGGACCACTGCAGTACAATCTTGTCCCCAAACTGCTGGGCTGAAAACAAGAACAGGGATGGTGTCTCCTTGTGCCCCTTCTGCCCTCGAGGTGTGAGCTGAGCTGGCTCTGAGATCTGCCTTTGCCTGTGCTCATAGGACCACTGCTGCCTAAATACATAATGTTAAAAATGGCACTGCTTTATGCACTGTCAAATATTAGTAGAGAGAGGCTTACTCCTTTCTTTTGGCAATAAAAAGTCTTTCTTATGCCAGCAGTTCCCTCTGCTCTGCATGGGTTCATCCCAGCATCACTGAAATGCCACTGTCAGTCAGCATAGGCACACAAACTGCACGTAGGTCAAGCCGTAAGCTATGCTAAAAGTAAAATGGAACACTTTCCAATTCGATATAATTCAGCATGTTACATGTAGCAAACATGCAGAAAATGAAGGGCGAAAAAAAAGTAGTGAAAAAAGGTCTATCCCCAAAGTCATTACGATCCAACAAGACCCCTATGGTGTACCACTCTTGCATGTCGTGGCAATGAAATACGAATGGTCAAAGACTCCTAAAGGTGAATCCTCACACATCAGCCATCAGAAATCTGGCATTATGTCTCAAAAAGGGCTTTTACTTTGCGTGTGTGTCCTGCTCATTTCTCCGTAGATCACGGCGGAGATTACATTTCAGGTCAGCGGCCTAATGTGGAATTGCCCTGCCAGGGGAAGGAATGCCATATGGCGTTTTTTCCTCACTTAACACATTATGAAAGCTAAAAGAAACAGCATTTGGAGCTGTCTTGGCTTGTTGAGAGTTCGTGGGGTAAGTGGGACTAAAATTGCGATGCAGTTTGTGAACAAACGCTAGCAAAATTAGTTTTGTAGCAAACAATATTGGTTTTCTGCTATTTTAATAGATTCTGACAGTTATTGTTTAGCATAGCTTGGCAGCATATAAAAAGATTTGCTCTCTAAACAAGACCCCACTTAATTGTTTACCAGCATCTCCTTTTCTGTTTAATATAAGTAAAGGCAGCTTCCACATTTGTTCTGCCAAAGGAAGAAGGCATTGAAATAAGTCTGGTGGGTAGGCTGGCCTCCCAGACATTTCCAGGGAAATCAGTCACTCACATACTGGACGTTCCGTGCCCTGTAAATATATTGTGATCAAAGAGCTACAAATCTGGTGCACAGGTGCTGCAGTCTGAGGCTGTGGGAAGAACTACCTAAAGTTTGAAAGTGAGAAGAAACCAGTCTGGGGAGAACCGGAGAGGTGGTTTTGAGACTGCCTTGAGTTCAGCTGGCCAATGCTTGACAAAAATATTAATGTCCGAAAGGTTTAAAAATGTAGGCATTTTTTTTTTTTTTTAATTTGCTAAAGCTTTTTTGGGGCTTAGTCAGTCTGTCTGAGAGTCTGCCCGTCTGTTTCCCTCACTTTCTCTTTTTGAGTGGGGGGTTGAGAGGTTGGTGAAGGGATAGAGTCCAGATGTCAGGGGAAAAAAAAAAAAAAGGAAAAAAACCCCAACCCCAGAACTGATCCCAGCAGAAAACGTTCTGAATCAATGGACTCCACAGTCTAACAGCCCGTGGTCTCCAGCTCCATTTAACAAAGGCATTATCTGTGCCAGGAGCAATGCTGCCTCCTGACTGTATTTGTACTACAAGCTTACTCACATTCAGAGGAAGTGCCCTGGGTGGGTGAGTGCTCAGCTAGGTAACCCCAAGGTCAGGTTTAATTGCTCTAAAAGGTGGCACATGGCAATGAATGAGCTCTAATGATTTAGATAGTATCTATTTCACATCAAGAAGTTTCCACTCTGAACAGACCTAATCGAAAGTAATCTGAAAATTAGGGAAAATAAAAACCATGCCCACAATGAGCTAAATACCTATTTCCTTGAATTTTATGCCCTAAATAACCTCATTCCTGGGAAGTTTAATTCTTCCCTTCTGCTAAATATGCAATTGCCTGGGAGAAATGATTGGTCATAATCAAGCTTTTTTAAAGCTGCAACTGTTAAAATAATATTGTTCTACGAAGAATTTTGGAGGGGAAAGCAGCCAGTATAGACAGAGGGGGTGAATGTCCCCAAGGCTGTCAGAGCACATGTCCATGGGAACGCTACTCATGCAGTACTGCTCTCACATTTTCATATATATTTATGTTTAAATATTTATATACTATTTACATATTTATGTATGATATGTCTATTTATGTACATGTGTGTGTACTTACACACACATGGTGTCTGTATATATGTATGCAGGGTGTGTGTGTATGTTTAGGTATGAGACATTTAGAATCCTTAGTTTCACCTCCTGCTTTCACAAATAAATAATGATGTACCCTTACAGAGAAAAGCATAGTTCCTTCTCAGCCTCACTGAAAGAGGAAGGGTGAGAGAGAAGCCAATGTACACATTCAGACAGTGTCAGTGCGTTGGGCTGTGGCATGATCAGAACTGGCACACCAGGAGTGATGCGTTCATGTCCACCCAGCTCTGAGCCATCATCATTCTGCCATACCTGCCTCATGCTTGTGCTTTATGCTCTCCCTCCCACCCTCACATCCTTAGGCAAGACATGGACTGCATGGAATATGTGGTCAGGAGAAGGCTGTCGTACATCCAAAGCCCGATGGGAAATGTTTGCTGAGGAGATGCTGAAGACTTCAATGATGTGTTCAGGTAACCCTGGCAGGTCAGGCATCTCCCACCCAGCCCTGGGCCAGCAGGGTCCAGACAGCTGCATTTTTTGCCCAGGGCTTTGTTACACATCAGATGCAAACTCATAGAGAGCAGAGGATTTGCCATGTGTTTGTGCCTCATCCTACTCTATCCACTTGGACTGGCATTTCCAGGTAAACATGACACACCGACATTTGACCAAGCCATGTACTCTGATACTTTTGGACTTTCCATGCCCTGAGTAATTGTGTGGTGCCCACATTTGTGCTGGGAAACCCCGTGTTAACCCTACATCCATAACCAAAGAGGCTGAAGGATGTAGTTTGCTAGCAATTAACATATTGAAGTATTTGTTTGGAAAAGCTAGTGATTTCTTTATGACCTTGAGCCATCAAAGACTAAGTATGCAATTCATTTTAGCTGCAGCAAGGCATTTAAAGTCAAGCATGTGTTTTAGTGCTTTGATAAATCAGGGTGTAGCAGAAACTAATTTGAAAATAAAAAATATACAGAAAGTTGAGAGGAAAACCATTTGAGCTTGCAATCATGACATTTTTACAGGATACTCACGTTATGCAGCTCTTTTGCTTGACAACAATATTGTGCACTCCAGCAATGTGACTGCCTGTACGCAGACAAAAGCTGAGTACGTGAACGGTCTGCCTTATTGCAACACTGGCAGAGTCCTGACTGCATTAATCCTCTGTTGTGCTCAGCCCAGAGCTGTGTAATTCAGCATAGGGGAAACTAAAGGGGTTTGATGAAGCAGAAACCTGATCTTGTGTTACCTTCAGGTACAGACGGAACTGTATCTAGTTTAAATTTTAATATAAATTTCAGCAACGGAAAATTATAACCATAAAGATGTTGGTAACTATAAAACCATTATAACCCTAAGTGTCCTTAGGAGTGCTAATAGTACTTTAGAATGTTTTCAAAGATCATTTAATGGCTATTCATCTATAAATTAATAGGATTTAGACTTTCTACACTTTGCCCAGAAGGCCCAGGTGTGGGGAAGGAGGTGGTAATGGTTTATGTGCAAAACTAAAAAGACCTTGTGAATCTCCATGGGGACACTGAAGATCAAGACATTGAAATGCATCCAGTATCTTGGCTGGCTTCTGGGGGGAAGCAAAAAGCAAGCACACAGTGATCAAACATATGCACCGAAATGCACTAGGTGCACGCTGGGAAACCAAGACAATCCACTTATTTTAGTGGCAATTAATAATTTTCTTATAGTCTTCTGTCATGCTGAATTTTACACTAGTTGCTATTTCTTCTTACCTGTGTAATGTCTTGGTGCTGTTGCTTATTTCTTTATGGTGTTCCTAATATAAAGGCTCCTGGGTAGCCCCTTCCTTCAGCTCATTCTGGGCAGTGATGGCAGGTCAGGATCCGGCATGGCATGGCCACTGACCTGGAAAGCCACTGAGGTCCAACCTGCTACAGTCTCCCACTGCTTTAGGTAAACAAAAATGCAAGAAAAATTAACACAAATCCAATAGGTGGAAAACATTATCTTTTCTTTACAAAAAGAAAGAGAAATTTAAGGGACAATTTAGAAGACAGAGGGCCAAATGCCTTAGTCTGTCTGAAATTACACTCCTGAGCCTGGATGTCTGTCCCATGGCCTCTGGACCGGTGGTTCCTGGGTGCGGAGGATGCTGCAGGCATACCCGGTGTAAACCTATGACATAAAAGAGTAGAAAACAGGTCCATCCAACAACCCTTTTATGTTGGAAGTGTCCCTTTCTTTCTTCCTCTGTTACCATCTAGGCATCTTGTTGTGAAACATGGACATCTTAAACTATAATGGGCCTTTGCTGAGCTATTGATCCTGATTGTGCCTGAGATGTGGGAGTTTCCCAAATACAATAAGTGTGTTTACATGCAGTAGTCAGAGAGGAAATTACATGTGAAAGCACTCAATAAGGAGATGGTATTTTGTTGCAATTATACATAAGCCTTGTGTTTACATGGGGTTTTTAAAGAGAATTCAAAGCATATCTCCTTCTTGTGATGCATCAACAAGCATATCAAATGATTGTCCAAAAAGCTTGTGCTTTTTGCAAAAATAGAAACCAAATGGCTGAGTAATTTCCAACAGAAAAAAACCTGCTATAGCAATTCCATGGTCTATTTAAAACTCCTTTATAAAACCTTTTAAATAATAAAACTCTACACTCCCAATTAAAAAAACCTACTGGCTCAGTTGGTGTCATGTTTCTAAACATTATACATCGTAGGGCCATTATATGAACTGCATATTTTCCCCCCTCCCAAGATCATATGTTCCACTCTTTCTCTTCTGCAGTTGTTACTCTGGCCTGACCCTTTCCTGACATGGTTATGGTCCCACAGGGCACTCCATGTCCCATGTCCTTGGCACAGCTTTGGAAATGACTGAGCATCTTTAAAGAAATCTTCTTTCTTGGGCTATGCCATGTTGGGGACAGGCTGACTGTTGCTGGCCGTCTCCTGCCCTCGGGTGAGCTGATGTCTTCCGTAGATGGTCCCATGTGGGAGCGCCCCTTCTGAACCCAAAAAGCTGTTGCTGGAAACCCTTACTTTGACCTTCTTGTACTGCCTGCTGCAGGAGATTTGGCTGAACCATTTTGGCTGGGACCATTGACAAAAACAACTGCAGGAAGGGGAACGGGAAGAGGAAGGGGAAGAGAGAAAGACCAGACATCAAGGCCGTAAGCCTTCAGCTAAGCAGGAAAGGGCTCCTTTGGGAAGGGGTGATTTTGAAACAGAGGCTGAAGCCAAAGCCATTCAGAGAATTGGCGTTTTGTCCCTTCTTATTTCTTTCATGGGGAAACAGAAGCAGTGCTGCACTTCCCCTGCCTGATTCCCTAGGCGGTGTTGCCTGGTCTGCAACCAAAGCTTGTGAGTACAGCCAGGAAAAGGGCACTGAATGTGGTGTTGTCCCTGACACGCACGTGCAGAGAGCATGGTGCGCAGAGCCCGTGTTTGTCTGTGAGCAAGGTAATGAACTAACACCTTGTAATTAAAATGTCCTTTGTCATATTAACCACCTTTTTGGTGTCCACTACAAATTGCCTTTCAAGCATCACACTGGAACCTCAGCTAGTCTCAGGCTATGTTTGAAAGAAACATCTAACCTCTGGGTTCATGTTGCAGAGGCCCCTTAAAAACAACCCTCTTCTTCCCTAACAGAAAGGTCTGGTAATTTAGCCTCAAAACAAACAAGTTAAAACACATTACAAACTAAACCCATGATCTTTGCACTGCCGTTACAGCAGCAGGCCAGCTAACATCATGTATAAACAGGCAGATTGGCTAATTCTCTCGTACTGTAAACAGGATACGTGGCGTTGTGCATCGGCATGGCACCTCTGCTTTTGAACCAGCCCAGCCCCACAGGCCAGGACATAGGGTGGGGTGGTGGTGTAGGCTCCATGACAGTAAACAGGTGGGATTAGATACAGTTTAATCACTTACGTGGGGTCGATTGCCAGGTTTGTAGCAGGGTCTGCACAGTCTGGGGCTTGGAAACAGCAGCAGTGGATTTTCCCATGCTCCCTTGCGAGATTGCGCATTGCTGCCGAGCTCAGGAAGGCAGTCTGTGCCTGGCACATCCCTATGCCCAGGTGGCTGCTCTGCAATGGCAGACTCTGCACATTAATCTCTCTCCTTAGCCCAGCCTCATGCCTTGCTTACCCCTCTCCTGGCCTCCTAGTCACTGAAACAGGGAGGTGAGCAGCTAAGTCTTGGGATCTGCTCCTGCTGGAGACTTGGCCCTGGCCCATGGGGAGTAAAGCGCATTGGACTGGAGCCGTTTTGTGGCAGAAAAGGGTATGAAAACTTCTGCAGGCAACCAGCCAGTAGGATATCTTGGGCCTGAGTTCCTTCCAGCCCTTGCAGCTGCCAGGCTTTTGCCAGGCTCAGGGAATCTGAACACCTTTGGGAATGGAAGTGCCTTTCCCACACCTGTCTGACCAAGGTGGGCAGCCCTTGCTCTTCTAAGTTTCTCAAGCATTTTTCTTACCTTCCAAATGCTTTTCTAAAACCAGCCTGAGTCCACATATATGAAAAAGCAATCAGTATCAGGCAGAAAACCAAGAGAAAATCCAAGGTGTACTTAGCTGTGTAGCTGCACATTTATTACATCAGTTTATACCTTCACCAGATCTCACTGATGCTGCAAGCAATTGTAGAGGTCTCACTCATAGGTCTCACCGTTTTCACCTGTGATGGTGTCTCCTAGTGACTTGGCATTAATTTCTACTTGAACAGTGAAGAACAACTATACTCAGTCATCAGTCTCCAAATTTCTCTTTTTTAACTGCACATCTTTGCTTGGAGGTATCAGCATTGCACGCGATCAAGCCAAGCAGGGTACCCTTCCATACACCCCGTGCTGGTTGTCGTCATCAGAGGAAACCTATGTGATTTAGATCTGGCATATGTTCCTATGTTTAATGCTGTTTAATGAAAGCTGCTTTTCTTACATGTATGTGTACACACACATTTTTAGCCATATTTTTCCAATTACTTTCATACAGCAGATCACATTCAAGTGGGACTCTAAGTCTGGACCGATGGTAGCTAAACACACATGGACTTTTCGCACGCACTTGCGATATGCTAGAATCTTTTAGTTATTAACAAAGCCACATTGTTGATAATTTTCTTTTGCAAGGGAAGATTTAGAGACCTGGCTGTTTAGATAACAAGGAACTCCCATGCACTCCCAGGCTCAAAACCACAATATTTCCTTTGTTGTGTTTCAGGTGATTTCTCCTGGATGGCACAGTGTTAATGAATGCTAATGCTTCTACCTCTGTTTGATTGAGGCACAGCAAACAGTGCAAGTCAAGACCTGGAACGCACTTTCCAGAGGAGACACAGTGTCATCTAATATCTCATTGGAAACTCATGGCAAAGCGCAAGTCACCTGGGTAGTCCCGGAGGGCCAGGCATTTGCTAGGCCAGAGCAGTGCTCTTGTTTCTGGAGACCTTTAGCAACCCTGAGCTCCTGTGGAAGTAACTGATGGTGCTGTCTATCTAAATCTAAGTAACTACGGAAGATGACAAAGCAGTGACTCAAGGTGACTGATGGAAGTAGCAGTCATCTGTGGGGAAAGACAACATGTTCTTTTCCAGATCCATTTTTTCTTTCCTCCCTTTCTTCTTACCTTTCCCCTGCAGATCCCCAGGCTGTGGAGTCTGGGTCCAGCAGACACATTATGTACCCACTACAATTTTGATCCTTCTTTTCTTCGCCGTCTCCAGTCTCCCTTTCATTCACTCACTGTAGAGGTATAGGGTATAGGAGACATACTGGGATGGGGCTGCCAAGCATGATCTCATCCAACCTACCCCAACCTGTCAGCCAAGTGGCATTTGAAAAATGCCTTTGGAAAGGCACTAAAACCCTCTCCCCTCAGATTTGGCTCTCCTACCGTGGCTAGCTGTACAGTGCTCTCAGCAGGCAGGAGCAGGTGGGGAGCCCGCGCTCGGGCTGGGAAACAGCACTGCCCACAGCAGCCCGAGTAGCCGCGGCTCTGCCAGCAGCACTTGACCTCTCAAGTTCTTCTTCCCCAACTTCCAGACCCAGAAAAATCACAGACACGATGTGTTGCCACCTTCCACATCCCCCAAACTCCCCAGAACGGAGTGCCACGTGCCAGGCTTGGTTTAATACCCCAGTTTTCCACGCTGTTGGAACTCTGGGAGCATCATTCTGATGGTCAAAGCAGACTGCTCAGCCCATGCCATGTTTGTCTGCAAGGAAATGGGATGTTTATGTTTATTCAAATTGATACTGATGGATTACACTTTTGTTCCATTTAGCAGCTGTTTGGACCATTTTATACCACAAAAAGAGATTAAGATCCAAAGTACTGTAGGGTTGTGTTATGAATAACAGCCGTTTAAGAGCAATAACAATGAATAACAACTTGAACCACGGCTTTTAGCTATTATTATGTCTAAGGTTAGTTTGGTTTTCATGTATGTAAAAACATATATATTTATATATATATGCAGATATAAA
>NW_010244902.1:0-1425 GCF_000690775.1 Eurypyga helias | reverse complement strand
CTTCAAATCCAGTACAGTAAACCACTCTTGGTTATTCCTCAACTTTGTAAGCAATGTGTAGGGATTTGCTGCTACTGGGTGCAAATCCTCCACAATTTTATTTATTGTCCTTAAATCTTGTACTAGCCTGTAATTCTTGCCATCAGGCTTTCGCACAGGTGAAATTGGAGCGTTATACTCTGATTCACATTCTCAGGGCATCAGCTGGCAGGTGGGACACGCAGAGCCTTAGGTGGGGCTGTGGAGACGCTGTGGGGAGAGCAGCAAGGGGAGCAAGAGCCGCAGGGCTTGAGAAAACCCTCTGGGAGCAGGGAAGAGGCTCAGCTGAAAGCGCCTCTGGCCCCCCGGGCCGAACCCCACGGGCGTGCTGCTCAGGGTCGCGCCAGGAGACTCGGCAGGCCCTGCTGCTCTCCAGCACAAGTGCTTCTGCGGGCCTGCTGCAAGCGCTGCGCAGGTGTGTCTGGGCAGCGTCCAGCAGAGTGGGCAAGGGCCATCACACTGCAGTGCTGGACACGAGCGTGGTGGCCCTGCCCGGCCCCATAGCACTGTGAGCCACCGTCCCTGGGCTGGAAGGAGCTGGCCCTGTCCTGGTGGCCGTGTGCTCGTGGCAGGAGCCCCCGCCCTACCCCTGTAATATTTTTTAGCTCTCTGCTGAGCGGCCTGCCCGTGGCAGACGATGCTCCTGCAGCAGCAGGAGGGCTTGCAAGCCTGCGGGAGAGCTTTTTCTCCCCAACATGAGGAGGAGAAAGGCTCCTCCAAGAGCACCAGGGCCATCGACAGCTCCATCTCTGGAAGAGAGGAGCCTGTGCCCCAAAACCAGGAACCTTCCTGGTCCATTGGGAAACTCTTGTAAAGCAGCAGCCAACATTCTCCTTTCACTACACGGGCTGGGGTGGGTTGACCCCAGCAGGCCGATGCCCAGCCAGTTCCCAGGCAACGGCCACTTTGGAAAGACCAAAGGGCCAGGTTTTATTGCGGAGCATGAGGTTACAAGGCACGGAGCAGCCCTTTCGTCAGGTTTGGGTTGGCTCTCCCTGCTCTGCGGCCTCCCAGCCTCTGGCCAATCCTCGGGGACACACAGAGACAAACCGGAGCAGCCTTGGCGCGCTGCAAGCGCTGTTCAGCACCAGCTACACGCTGGTGGGTTTTCAACACCTCTAGTGACAAATGCACTGGTGACGGTGCCAAGTGGGCTGCGGGGTCTCTCTCCGCCCCCAGTAGCTCCGTTTGTGATGTCACCGCTGTGACCTCACACCGCTGAAGTCAAGGCTGCCCGCCCTGTACCACGGCACTCGGACCACAACCTGCCGCCTGGAAGGAGCTCGCCGTGTGCTGGCGGCTCTGTGCCTGTGGCAAGCATTCTCCTCCCAGCTGTCTCCTGGAGGAGATCTGCCCCGGCAGGCAACACTCCTGCTGTTGAAGGAG
>NW_010244901.1:0-2899 GCF_000690775.1 Eurypyga helias | reverse complement strand
AACCCAAATGTTTCTATGATTCTATTATTAGGATGTCATATGATCTGGAAGGACTGCAGAAAGGGCCTGGAAGAAGAAATATGAAATTCACACAAAAGAATATGCAAGTTTGACAGTCTTGAGGAAGAAAACTGGAATAGTGATACAGCAAGAGTCTTCAGGCAAGTATCAGGTCATTACACAAGGTAGAGCAGCCATATTCTCTAACTCAACCAACAGTAGGACAAAAGTAACCTGACTTCTGTAACAACCATGGCACACAGAAAGACTTCCCAGGTTCTAGATCCAACTGCCATGTCCCAGCTGCAGTTTGTGATGGGAACTGTGTGCACATCCCCTTCATTCCCCGAGATCCTGATTTTGGAAAGATGGCCAGGTGCAAGGGACAGGGACGGAGATGTCACATACTCCAACAGCTCCTGTGGAGAAGGCACTGGCCTCACTGCTCACACCTGGTCTGGTGTACAGCAAGGCTTTTCTGCAGAGCAATCTGGTTTTGAAATTTAACTTTTTTTCCCAGGGTACTGATGTCTCTAGGGATATTGTAGAGCCCCTATGTAAACCATAGTAGGCCAAATGGAGACCTTTGAAAAACAGTCTAGACAAAATTCTGTCAGGAGGCATCCAAGCAGACAAGTTACACTAATTAATCTCCTTCAGCCCATTATATTTCATCTCTGATTGATTAAAAGCCAAAATCTTCACACATTTTTGTTTTTAGAAAAGGGCATTTATCTACTAACATGCACACACACACACAAAAATCTGACCCCACTACTTTCAACCTGCCTTTTCCTTTCAGGAAATCATGCTCATGCTGGGAACTTCTCTGTTAATTCTACCAGTGCTTGGAAACCAAATACCCTGAGGCCTTAAAAATGCCATCATCAGGCAGGCTAAATAGGTAAATAGATATTCATGAATCAGAAAGCTGGCAGGATGAATTGGGTAGAAAAGTCTTTAAAATAGATTCGCTTTAATAAAAGACAATTATAACAACATGTGACCATAGCAACAGCAGAGTGAGATGCAGAATGGAAGAGGTAAATATTCCCTTTAGCAGATGGATGTCACTCCTGTCTTTCATTGAAATTGTGTGCTGAAAGGCTAACATCAAAGATTTGTTCAGAAAATTGTTATCTCTGAACCCGCTGCACACACACACAACTCCCCTGAGCCTCGGAAATGTTTTTGGTTTTTTGGGGTTTTTTTCATTTTACAATGTGAATGCTGTTTCATGGAGATGCATTTGGAGTAGTTTTTAGAGAGCGAACCTGGGAAATCGACCAAAGAGTGAGGCTCCCTCCTGCCTGATCTCCTTCAGCAGCAATGCCAGGTCTCCCTGCCATCCCCAGGGAAGATCCCTGGCATTCACTCCTTAAGTAGCTTCAGCTGTTTGGCCCCTAAATCTCTGCTTACCATCTCCAAGCTGGTGTTGAAAGAGTGAAGTTATGGAAACAGGAAAAGGGAATCCTTTGAGAAATAAATAACATAGCTGCCTGTTTTGCTCCATACTGCATTTGTTCCTCTCAGAATGACAGAAGGAACAGGAGTTTCTCTTCCTTCTGAGAACCAGAGTCACCAGCCACGAGGCCAGGTCCACCATGGCCACACAAGCAGAGAAAATACGCCCCACTGGCAAAACAAGGTCCCACAGGCCTTTGATTTCAATATTTACTCTTCCCTCTTCCCTGCATGAAGTATTTCCAGGTGACCCTGTGTGGGTCAATAAATAATATATCACCCCTGATGAAAAAAACCTAGCTACGTCAAAGGCGTCTTTCAGTCTGAGGCTGGCTGGAGTTTATCTCTTACCTTCAACTGGCAGTTTAGAAACATTACGACAATCAGATAACCAGAAATGAATAAGCACTTCGATGGTTCCATATCTCACCCCACGAGTGACAATAAAAAGCTCATAACTTTTCCAATGGCACATTTATATGTGCAGCAGGCAGGGGGTGGCAGGGTCTGCTGGCCCCAGGGGGGTGGCGCGTGCTGCCTGCCCTCAAGTTACACATCTGTGCCTTAAAGGAGGGCCCACAAGCCCAGTTATCCACAAAATGTTTAGGTCTCACCTGAGACCTAACCTAGGGGTTTTTTTTCCTGGGGGACATCATTAGGCTGCAGGAAAAATATAAGGGCTCCCTTGTTCTTAACATTTTGCAAGTAGAAAAATTGAGCGTGATGCACAGACGTGGCAGGACAAGGTTATAACCTGCAATTTCTGAGCCCAAATTTGGCCCCTCCCCATGTCCCGACCTTGTCCCTCCATCTGACCAGCCAGCCTTCCCATGGGACCTACAGCGGGAGTTTTATAAAACCCCAAGGGAAATGCATGGCTGTTCCTAATGGAAACGGGGAGGCGTGAGCTGTAGTAGGCTGCGGACATCCCTGACACACGCAAGGGAGCAGGAGACGTGCAACAGCTCTGGCAGCGCTGAGTTTAATGTGCCCCTGTGTGCCCATGTGCTGCATGCTGATGGCAAGGCTGGAAGCAGAAGAGGTGGGAATCTTACCACCTTCCAAGAAGCACTCCTTGGGATTGCACAGGAAGCGGCTTCTGCCAAATTTTCTGTAGGGGGAACTTCATCTACACCAGAGGAGCCTTTTGGTGGTGTTATTGCTAACCCTTCTCCGAGTCACCTGTATGAAGGAAACGTGCACCTTCTGTACGCAAAGACATTCCTTTCCAAGTTTTCCAACCCTTCTCAGGCTTGGGGATTGGGAACTGCTTGAACCGCAGTGAGAAACAGATTTTGCAGACCCCGATGTCCCCTTGCTACACAATGGCACCAGTGTGGAGCCAAGGCCGACCCACATTCCTCCCCAGGTTAATGGGTAGAGTGGGCTGGGGGTGCACAAGAAGCTGGGAGGGGACACAGCCGGGACAGGTGAC
>NW_010244900.1:0-5969 GCF_000690775.1 Eurypyga helias | reverse complement strand
CTCCTCCTGCCTTTCCACACTGACCCAGGTGTCCACCATGTTGTCTCTCTCACATCCCACTCCTCTCCCTGCTCCAGGTTCCCCAGCAGGTTTTTCCCTTCATAAATACATCATCCTGGAGGTGCTACCACCACCACTGATTGGCTTGGATATGGGCAGATATGGGCCCGACTTGAAGCCACGGAAGCTTCCAGCAGCTTCTCAAATGAGCCGCAACTGTGGCCTCCCCTGTGCTACCAAAAAGCACTGCCACAAAAACCCAATACAGTATTACTAAGGGTAATACTTTCATTGCTTGAAGTAATAGCCTCAGTGATGTCTTTAAAATGCTGCTTTTACTTTGAGCCATGACATTGGTTAAATCCCAGATTAAGTGGCAAAATTGTGGAACTTGAGGAATTAATGTGATTCACCAAAGCTAAAGAAATGATCCCATACAAGCTTGGTGTCCCCTCATCAGACAGATTCAAAGTTTCATAGAGCATGAACTACAAGATAAGGAACTGAGATTGCAGGAAGAGCTATTTGTTCTAAAGTACTGATTCATACAGCATTTGGAGTTTCCCAGGCTAGTAATTTGTGCATGTTGTTTGTTCCGATATTTCATCACGGACTGCACCCCACTTCCTGCCTTCAACCCGACAAACAGTTCTGTGCATGCAAAATTCTTGAATTCCTGCAGTCACTTAAAGGTGGCTGTTGCACAGGTTGGAGAGTTGAGCTCCGCAACGATGTCCTGTAGAGGTATAGAACAGAGCTTGCAGCCAAGGGAGGGGTCAAACAGGAGAGCAGCTTTCAACCACGTTTTTGCTGGTCCAGGGACTGGAGAGGTCCTCAGCACATCTACAACAGCCCTAGGGACATGTTTGTCTTCCAACAGACTATACATACCATCACCCGCTGAGCTGCCTGGCAGAAGCAGCACTGCCCTCTCCGCTGGCTACCTGACTCCAAGCAAGCCCTGTTCACTAGAGCTTACACACCTAAAGGAACTCCCCGCAATCCAGAAAGAGATGTTTTAGGATCTTTTCATGGTGTTCTGGCTCTCTCATCCTTAAGAAAAGGGACCAGTGCGGAATGAGGATTTTGCCTTAAGAGTTGCAGCATCCCTCCCACACACAATACAAAGCAGAAATTCTCATCTCAGAAACAGGAGTAAGGAATCAGCTCTTTGAAGACATATCTAAAAGTAAAATCCTTAGAAATGAAAGCCAGGGTCCATTTCCTCTTTCTCAACTGAAATCACAGTACGTCCCTATCTTTCTCCAACCGGAGGAATTTATCAGCAGCTCGCACTGTGGCAGATGATCTATCAGCAGACAAGGCTCTGTGAAATCATCTCACTCCCTTCACAAATATGTCATACATTAAGGCTCCCTTGGAGTTTCAGGAACACTGTTTCCTTTCTTTAAGAAAGAATGATTTTTTATTTTTTCAGTCCTGTAGCAAATTAGAAATACATAACAGCATTACAACATCCAGCTGGTCTTGATAATGATCTTTTCTTCACTTTTACTGATATCTTCCTTCAAAAGACAAATTCAAAATGTGGCCACAATTCCTCTTAAGTGTCTGATCAGAACTGTAGAGCACGACATTTCACACAGAAGTGGCTTTTCAAACATTTGTATGACACTATGTGAAAAATTTTCATTATCCCAGAGAAATTTTATGGAAGAATGAAATCTCAGGTGCATGAAATCAGCAAAAATGGAATTGAATTTTTTTCCCCAGTAGATTTTAAACATAAAAATATTCCTTCTATTTTAAAGGCCTCTATTAAAAGCAAAATGTAATAAAGGCAGAAATAAACCTGCATGTAATAGCTACAGTTTAGGCATTTAGCATACCTTTTATTTATGAATTGTTGAGCTATTTTATTTTGTAATAAATGGTGAATAATTGATTTATCTCCATGCTTCCAGTAATTTGTTCCACATTCTGTAATCTTGCTATTTTATTCCATTTTCAAAGAAAAACCAGCTATGAATTTATTTACATACTTTGGCTATAGCGATGTACAGTTTTATCTAGGATGGATTTCAAAGACCACACAATTTTTGTCTTGAAAGGCTGTGTTTCTATTTGAAAAATAACACACATTACTGTACATGTGCATTTTTTCATTAAGACCATTATTTTCTGTATCATTACCATATCTTGAGGAAAAGCTCTCTACAGTACCTGCAAAATTTGCTTATTGTCACATATATAACAAGAAATACTTATGCTGTCTTACATGGTGTGACAGCCAGGCAAAACAGAGGTTTGTAACCCACATGAGTTATATACCCATATCTGTCCTATGAAATACAGAGGAAAATGGAAAATAATGGCTATTTATTTTGATGATACTGGGATTTGGATGGCCTTGCTGCTTATTAATCTACTCTTATTCTCCTTCATATCAAGGATAAACTGCCAATGTTATTGTAAGTTATTACTGAAACTATATCGCTATCAAAACCACCCAAATAATTTCCACGTACACAAAATAAAGATAAGTGGAAAGGCCATATATATATCCAGTAAATTGAACATGTACTCATCAGAAATAATCTAGGAAAAAAGGAATCCAAAACTAAGAACAATGCTTTGATTTTCAACTGACCTATGCTCTGCACTACTGAAACCTCTTTGGTCATCCTCTAGATTTCATCTCAGTAAATTACACTCCATGAATAAAAATAAATTAAAAAAAAAAAAAGGCCACACATGTGGTCTTTCTTATGTGATTAAGAAAATCACATGAGTAAGCAGAATGCCATTCAACTGGGAAAAACAATGATATATTACATATGACATGACCCAACCTAAAAAGCATAGTGGGAAAACAATAAATTGGAAAAAACTGATGTGGTTATTGAGGAATGGAGACGTTTTGTGGAAGAAAAACAAAACAACTGTAGGAATAACATACAAAGTCCTAATGAGAAAATTAAAATTCAGCAGCAAAGCTTGAAGCATATTTGACCTCTGATATCATTTAATGCCTTCATTGGTGTCAAAGGAAGTATGAGATTTTTAAAGAGAATAACTTAGTGGCTATCCAGATCTTTATAAATGCAACTGCCCATCACAAGGCAACCTGTTGCTGCATCTGGTTTAGACTGCAGTGTTGCCTTCAAAAAGTTACAACATTGGTTTAAAATTTGAGATAATATGACTGTTGAAAGCTTCCTTGAATGAATGTAATGTTTAGAGGAACAAATCATGACATAAATTCAACGTTCCCTTGAAGAAATACCCTACTTTTTTCTTGCTGCAAAAGTAGTGCACAGTATTAGTATGTATGACTTCCTGATGTTAAGAGTTAATAATTTAACAGAAGTGTGTAGTTTTTTCTTTTATTGACTGCAAGATTAATTTAAGTATTGGAAGCCTATCTCCAAAGGAAGACTACTATTAGAACTTCAGCAGAGTCAGTTTTGAAACCCTTCATAACTACCAAATCACTAAATGTTAATCTATTTAATCATTGCTTCACATATAAAACTTAAACTGAATCCCAGGTAAGAATTACTACTCATGTATAATGAAAGAAATCTAATAAGAAAATCTGTGAGTTATGCACATCATGTTTTTTTTAAAAATGGAAAACCTTTCCCATAGCTGCCACTACATGGCTGGAAGAGCTCACAGCCTCAGAAGTATAAATTCATAGTTCCCCTATGGGTAAAATACCCCTAACCCTATCTCCTTGCATGAAGTGTTATGAAGCCTTTTACCCTTACTTGTCAGGCACTATGATTCATGACAGACAGCAGAACAGATGCATGTGTGCTGTGCTATTGTGGGATGAGAAGAGATTACAGTATTTAGATAGCTTTTATGTCCAGTCACATACTGGTGACACTATTTGTCAGTGCCAAGTTTAGGACATCGTAGAGGTGCTCTGCCGGACTCAGGGAAAAATCTCTAGAGATGAAAAGCTGTTCCTATAAGTGTAATAATTATGGAAGTGACAGGCAATCTGCACTTGGGCTCAATCCACCCTTTATAGAATATATGAGGTTAGTCCCAGAAGTTTTATATTTCCATTAAGAAGGGAAAGGACAGGTTCTCTATAAAATACAGATTTCCTCTGTTTAGCAGTGTGACACAAAAGAGCCCTGTCTGACAGCTCTGGCTTTTTTCCTCACTGTGTTCACAGGGATTCAGCACCTAGAGCTTGTTTAACACTGGACACACCAGATGAGGGACACAGTCTCCTGGCTGCAAGGTTACAGGACAGCAGACACCATCCCGGCCTGTGCTGCCAAAGCTGGTGGCAGGATAACACATATTAGGGATGACACAGAACCTTTCAGGAAAGCTCCTGTGAACTCCAAGTCACATCTTTCTGATCATCCTTCAAACACAATGTTATTCATATCTCTCTCTCTTATGAAGACAGGCTGAGGGAGTTGGGATGTTCAGCCTGGAGAAGGCTTCGGGGAGACCTTATAGCACCTTCCAGTACCTGAAGGGGCTACAAGGAAGCTGGGGGGGACTTTTTATGAGGCCCTGTAGTGACAGGACGAGGGGTAGCAGTTTTAAGTTGAAAGTGGGGAAGTTTAGATTAGATATCAGGAAGAAGTTCTTCCCAGAGAGGGTAGTGAGGCACTGGAAGAGGTTGCCCAGAGAAGCTGTGGATGCCTCATCCCTGGAAGTGTTCAAGGACAGGCTGGATAAGGCTTTGAGCAACCTGGTCTAGTGGAATGTGTCCCTGCCCATGGCAGGAGGGGTGGAACTAGATGGGCTTTAAGGTCCCTTCAAACTCAAATGATTCTGTGATTCTATGATGATATTATCATTGCATATTACTAAGATTCAGCATTTTTGAACATCACAAAATAGGCGCAGGATCTGAATGTAACCATCATAACCCAAACTACTGTGTATGAAGTCCTGGCTTAAGAAGGACTCTTGCTAGAAATGCCTGAATTGGAGAGAGGCAGCATGCCTCTCTGTAAGACAAAATGTAATCTCTGAGAATCACAGAATCACAGAATGGCTGAGGCTGGGAGGGACCTCTGGATTTCATCTGGTCCAACCTCCTTGGTCAATCAAGGACACTCAGAGTTGGTTGCCCAAGACCACGTCCAGACATCTTTTGTATATCTCCAAGGCGTAAGAAACTACAATTTTTGTGGACAGGCTTGTCAGTCCCTCTCACAGTGAAAAAGTGATAAGAGAAGCGAGCTTTGTAATGGCAGAACACCAACATTGGGTCTTCAAAAGGTCTACTGAGCATTTAAAACTTAGGCTGACCACAAGGTTATGCTACTGTTTATTAATTAACGGCCACCCTTGTGTTCTCACCTGAGAAATGACCTGAGAAAAAATGAACCTCTGAGCATTTCCTGCTCACCTCCTCCTCTCCTCCACTGCCAAGGCTCATGTTACTAGATGGTGAAGCTCTTGTGCCAGTGTCATTCTGAGAGTTCGTTCATGTGCAGGGGAAGGGCTGTGCCTTGCTATGAGCAGAAGGTGCTGCTCCTTCTGTCAGAACCTTATCAAGTGAGTCAGATATTTTGGCATAGCGTTGTACTTTGGTGAAACCACAGAGGCTGAGCTGCTGAAGGGAACTTTTCATCATGTCAGCTTCAAAAACTCTGTGATGTTCTCTCATTGCTATTATGTCCTTTTTAAAGGGCTCTTTGTCAATGGCAACACAGATGTCATCATTAACCTACTGAATGGATAGAAATGGATGGCTTTGGACAATTCTCCAGAACTTCTTTGAAAAAGCAAGGGTTGTGAAGTCATCAGCTTCGCCAGATGTGTCCTCTAAAGAAATGCAATGGACGCTGCTAGTTTTGTGATCATCACTTCATGCTTGCAAATCTTTTTTCTTGATGCATGCTGAAGCAGCATCACAAGATGCTCTTTTATGCCATCCTGGTGGAGAGAATTTGAGTCTGATGACTCAGTGAACTTGTCCAGAGCAGCAGCAGATGATGTTTCTCCTGCAGACCGCTCCCTTT
>NW_010244899.1:3305-5394 GCF_000690775.1 Eurypyga helias | reverse complement strand
GCTCAGGGTGCGACGGCTTGGGGGGTGGAGGGGGGCAAATGTTTGTTAGCAGCGGTTTTGCAAATCGCCGCTTTGCGGAGAGGAAATAAGAGCCATCCGTTTGTGCGAGCACTATTAAAGATTTTCTATAACGTGCCTACATTTCCAGCCCAGCTGAATGGATTTCGCTGCAGAAAACCGCTAGGACGGAGAGGCACCGCGGAGGAAAATATCAGTACAATGATTCACAAACACATAAAAATACCCTTCCCGGCTTGTCTATTCTTCCACCGCACAACAAACACCTCGTGACTCATTCTCGAACGTATGGATGCATTTGAAAATAAAGTTGGATGTGAACATTATTCCTTAAGACCCAGGATTAGTTCACCTCTCTGTTTGGCTCTCTAAAAGCTAGCGCACCGAGCCAGGCTAAACCGAGGTTTAAGGCTTTCTTGGTCACAACACGGCTCTAACAGCCCCGGCGTTTTTCTCCATCGGTGTTTCTGTAGTCAGCTTAAAAAAAAAAAAAAGGAAACCCAGCTTAATTCCTTGCTTCTTGCATTGAATTAATCAGATATCTGAAGGTGGGTGAAGGGAAAAAGAAGTCAACGTTTTTCTTGGCAGGCACGTTTAACTAGAAGGGCCGTAGCTCTTTCCACAGCCGACAAGATCGCAATGCTGAGGAGATAAAGAAAGGGGAATGAGGGCATCCGCGGAGTGACAGCCGTTGGAACGCCCTGCCGCTGGCAGCGGGGAAAATCAAGACATTAGTGCGGAGCCCGGAGGGTGATTTACAATCCCACGTGGAGGCAGCGTCCTTTTTGCGCACACGTTCAGTCCCACCTCGGAAGAAGCGGTAATGAAAAGTTGCATCGGCTATTCCGACGGGAGCAGGCGTGCGCTGGAGAGGAGCGTGGCCCAGGGAATGGCTGGAAGGAGGCGAGCCGGTTGGCAGGAACGGCTCAGCAGGCACGCTTGAGCTCGCAGCTTCGACGTCTGGGTTTCAGGCAAGCTCGTAACTGGTACTGCAGTTACGTGCCAGGCTGCAGCGTCATCTCCCTCCTCCACCGGTGGGAAAACCAGCACAGCTGGGCTTATGCTGCCCCTGGGTGTGTTCAGTCTCCTTTCACGACAGCGCGGGGCGTTTTGAGGCGAACGTGGATGATGCGACCGCGTTTCCACGGTTGCTCAGCTAACCGGTGCCTGTACTTACCCTTCAGACGCCTCGCTCTGCGTCGGGGATTGGGATCAGCTGTCCCAGGCGCGCAGGTAAGGTTTCTATTAGCCATGCTCTGCCCGTAGGAGATGCCCTCTAAGGTTAGATTGCTCCCAGGCTATCAGCAGAAGAAATACCGTGCGAGCGAGGCACCTAATCCGAAAGCAAGCCAGCGGCCAGCATTGCGATGCTCGGGGTGTCGAGCGCTCGCTGCCAGCCGGCTGAACGAGCTCTGGGCCAAGGCGGCAGTTCCCCTGCATAATTTCGCAGGACCAATCCCTTTGTGAGAAGCGCAAGCTGCTTGTGGGCAAAGAATCAAAATTCATAGAATAAATTATACGCGCTAAATTATTTGCCCAGCTTTGTTGATTATCTGCAGTTAAAAAGTTGGAGAGAGCTGAGCTCCTCCGCACATAAACACCAGACGGATACTCGTAGTCAGGAGGCGCTGGGGTTTGGCAGAGAGGAGAAATTCCAGCCTGGGAGAGGAGCGCCCATGGACCTCTCTTTCCTCCGGCAGCCGCTGAGGCTGGGGTGGCAGCCCCGTCGCACACGGAGACGTGGTGAACAGCTTGTCAGGGTTTACTACGGCGTTACTCAGCTAGCTAGGATGTGTGAGAGGGACTTACTGTTT
Source organism: Eurypyga helias (assembly GCF_000690775.1). Classification (NCBI taxonomy): domain Eukaryota; kingdom Metazoa; phylum Chordata; class Aves; order Eurypygiformes; family Eurypygidae; genus Eurypyga; species Eurypyga helias. The sequence continues at coordinate 3,562 of NW_010244899.1, read as the reverse complement.
GGTGACTGACTGAGATGGTTTATGATATTATCTGTACGTTATAGAGCATTTAATGGCCTAAATACAGGTGAGCGTAAGCATCGGAGCAAGCCCTCCGGTTGCTGTGCGCCGCTTTTCCAGCCCTAATCCCTAGAAATAATTTCCAACTCAGCTATGAGGGCAAGGGTCAGGCAAATATTTGGGGAGAAAAGAGAGTTGTGTAGCTGAAATCTGCTGCAAAGATGACCTTAAATATCCAGGTGATTCCCCAAGCTCCA
>NW_010244899.1:2824-3139 GCF_000690775.1 Eurypyga helias | reverse complement strand
GGCCAAGCCTGGACACCCCGAGCGCAGAGGGGGAAGGGTCCCGCTCCGCGCGCGTCGGGCCGCGCTCTCCGCCCTGCCCGGCGAAGAGAAGGAGGTGCGCGGTGGGTCAGCCTAGCGAAGGTCTTTGATTGAACCCGGTGATGAATCGCAACTTGATGACTTCCTCTACATCAGTGGAGCTGAACGGGCTTGGGGAAACTGTTTGATTTAAGAAGAATAGGCCTAATTTTGGAAGTGCTTCACACCCATCAATCTAAGTGAAATTCATTTATCTGAGGCACAGCTGATATGTCTCCCATTTACATAGTATTAAGT
>NW_010244899.1:2291-2799 GCF_000690775.1 Eurypyga helias | reverse complement strand
AGGGGAAAAGGATAGCGTTGCTCTCCCCATTTGGCAGGCGGAGAAGGGAATTTGCAGCGTAATCAAATGAGTCACCGGAGTCAAAGCAGCGCTCTGCCCCCAGCCCCGAAATGGCATCCCCCTCCCGGGCACGCTGCGGTGCCAAGCGCCGGCGGGCCGAGCGGCTGGGTGCACGCTCGGGCGTGACGTATGGGAGGGGAACGGGCTTCAAAGTCTTGTGCAACTCTGATCTAACGCGGCTTTATGAAGTGTTCGCAATAGCGTCTCAAAGGCAGGGTTGGAAGGCAGGCTGGGAATCACAGCGGTAACTGATGGAAGAGATATTTAGAGGGAAGAGACATATGGCATCTTAAATAAAAAGAGTCTACTCAGTGGTTAATCTCCACTTGAAAAACATCCAGGACAGACTCGTCCATCTCGTTGCACACCCCGCCACGCAGCCTGCTGTCCAAAGATGCAGACGCCGTGGTTAGCGCCGTGGCTCTTCCCGCCTCGGCACGCCACCTAG
>NW_010244899.1:1586-2256 GCF_000690775.1 Eurypyga helias | reverse complement strand
ACGGGAGCACGCACCCTCATCCCCACCACCCCGCTCCCTGGGCACCTCTGAAAACTCCAGATGGAGGCACAGAGGCGTGGGGGAGACAGGACAGGGACCCTCGGCGTCAGCCTCCTGTTTGGGGTCTGTCCCTGGGGGCCTGGACACGGGAGGAGGCAGGAGAAGCAAGTGCCTCCTTCCCGCAACTCTCCGTGGGCACGGGGGACAATGATGAACCGCTTGGGCAAGCGCACGGTGTTTGTTTAATGCCAAAACTATCCCGGCTGCTTTATAAACAAGCGTGAGTAATGGCTGGGGGGGTGGGTGGAAGTTTCTCTCTCTCCCTCTCAGATCTGAGTATGCGCTTCTGCCATGATTTATCCTTGGTGCAACCTTATCGACTGACTGGGGACGTAAATCAAGCAACCCAACGTTTTACCCGGAATTCCAGTTATTTATACGTAGATGGAGGGTATCATTATGGCTGTAAATGGGGCCTGGCTTGGGGGGAGACACAGGTGTCCGTCTTCTCAGAGGTTAGGGATGGAAAAGTCCCCGCTGGCTCTCTGCCCATCTCTGCGGATGAGAGTCTCGCTTGCGCCTTCACTGCCGTGAGGACGGGGGAGCAGGAGCCCTGGGCTGACGTGCCGAGCGGGGTTATATTTAGAGTTTGGCAATTAGTCCGTCAGTC
>NW_010244899.1:746-1548 GCF_000690775.1 Eurypyga helias | reverse complement strand
TGTATGTCCAACCTGTTCTGGGAAGAGCTCTGGAGAGGAGAAATCAATGAGTCCTACGTGTGATTCTCCTCATCTCTCCTGCGGGAGCCGGTGTTTCTCGTTCGGGGATGTCGTGCCGTGCACTGGCTGTCGCTGGGCGTTGGTTAGCAAGCGCAGGTTTTGTGGACAGCATCCGTATGCGCCGCATCCCCTGCTCCCCACCGTTCCCAGGGGCGGTGGGGGCCGGGGGCAGGATGGCCCTGGCTGCCTGCGCCGGGCGCTGACAGCTGTCGGTAGCTTCGGAGCGGGTGATGATTTATCCCGCGGTTGAGAGGGAAGTGGACACGGGCACAAGCAGTGCTTTCCTTCCCAGAGGAGGACCCAAGGTGTCGAGGAAGTATCAGCAGCCGTGGCTGGTCCATCGGAGCGCTCCAGAGTATCCGCGTGACGTCACCTTCGTGAGCTGATTTGCTCCGGCCGTTGGGGAAAAGCTCCCAAAAAGTGATGTAGGTTCCCGGTGAGAGCGTGATGCAGCGGGAGACGTCCCTGGCCGCTGGTGCCTGGCTGCCGCGCAAACTTCCCTTGTCCCTCTTCTGCGTGCTAAATTAGTCTCTCTGCAGAACAGCAGTCTGTTGTTAATTAAAGGATACCTAAGGAGGTGACAACACCAGCCTGGGTGAAAAGTGAAGCCTGTGAACGCCGTTCCCTCGTCGTTTCCTTCATCCCAACAGCTCATCCCCGCCTCGACCCGCTCTCCCCCAGATCAAAGCCTCCCAGCTGGGGCGCGGGGCGGGGGGGGAGGAGGCAGGCGGGGGGCGGGGGG
>NW_010244899.1:0-693 GCF_000690775.1 Eurypyga helias | reverse complement strand
CGAAGGGATTTCAGCTATGGCTGGGATGGTGGGAAAGAGATTAACGGCGCTGCTTCCCCCCTGGCACCGGCTTGACTGGCAGCTTGGGTAAAGAAGAGCCCACTCTAAGTGCTCCCAGGGGTCCCGGGAGGAACTCATTACGTCTAGACTGGCAGTAGCCGGCAGTTCTGCTTTGTGAGCTGTGAAACTAATGTTTATCCACCACTCAGCTAGATTCAGCGCCGTTTAAGGAGTCCGGGGTATTAAGCAGGAGGAACGAGAAGCGCATTACCCGGCGTGCTACCGAAACAGACCTCGGTGAGGAGGACAGGAGCAGGACCCCGTCCCGAAGCCGGCGCAAGGAGTGGCGAAGGGGTCTGCCAGGTCTCCCATCCCGCCCACGCCGCGGCAAGGCTTATTCTCTGACGGCGCTCCTGCACGAGCCCGCTGCCAAATTGGCCTTCAGCTCAAGGCAGCCGCTGCCTGTTTCATCTGTAAGTTGCCATGTACTTGAACAGCATCTCCCTGATCCCTTGTAATCTCTGTTCTTTCCACCGCTCCCAGTCATCTCTCCCTCTCCTTCTCTCCATCCCTCCCTCCGGCAGCAGCAGAGCCAGCAGCAGCCCCACGTGCTTGTGAAAGGCTGGGGAGCAGCCTGGCAGTGCCCACGGATACCCCGGCATCCCACGGCTGGGCGAGCACAGGGCCAGCAGA
>NW_010244898.1:0-552 GCF_000690775.1 Eurypyga helias | reverse complement strand
CCCGTTCTTTCCACAGCACACCTGTAGCATGGCATACTCTGAAGGCGTTTTTTGAGTCCGTGTAGATGTTAATGCAGTTGCCAATAGCATACTCAGCTGCTTTGGTAAGAGCCACAATTTACGCTCCCTGTGCACCCAGATTGGGAGATAAAGGTCCAGCCAATAATACCTGGGTCTCCGTGGTAACAGCGTATCTGGTGCATCTCCAACCACCTACATAATACGATGATCTGTCTGCAAAAAGGTTCAAATTTGGGTTATCCAAAGGTTGATCTGTCAAGTTGTCTCGCAGCTTGCTGGTGGTATTTATCACTTGGGTACAGTCATGGTCATCCTTCTCACCGTCTGTAGGCAGCGGCATCAAGGTGGCAAGATTGTATTCAAAGTATTGCACCTTTCCAGCTTCAAATTATCAGCAAGCAATAGTGTTTAGTTCATATCGGTGTGCCCTTTGGGGAGAAAGTGCCTTCCCTGCATATTATTTTAAAAGGTTTTCCACTTCATGAGGCACACACACTGTGAGGGGATGTCCCAGAACTGTATTTCGAGTTC
>NW_010244897.1:5815-11763 GCF_000690775.1 Eurypyga helias | reverse complement strand
CCTCCCGCTCGAGGGCGGCACCGCCATCCCCGGTGCGCGAGGGGGTTGGGGTTCTGCCTGAGCCGGGCCGAGGAGGGTTCAGGCGCTGCAATTGCCTCCCGTCGCGAGTCCCTGGGCTTTGGGGGTCCCCCGGGCCCAACCCTACGTCTCGGGGTGAGGGCAGCATCAGGCATGCACCTCGGAGTGGCACCCTGGGCTTCCTCTCCCTCTTTCAGGGGGCTGCAGCGAGGATCTTTGTTGATCTTTTCCTTTACTCTGGGAATAGCGGTTCCTTTTTGATCTTGATGTGTGGAGTATTCCTGCCTCCTGGCAGGTTTTATGTACCGCCTCTTGGGACTAACCTGTTCCGCTGCTTGTCCTGTCTGTAAAGCTGAGGCTTCCAGAGCACTGTGCAGTTCATGTGGACGCTGAACGCCTTCAGCAGTCTCTAATCCATGTCTTCCTTCCCTTTTTTTCCGGCTGCCTGGTGAAAGCAGTGGAGACAGCAGCCCAACGTGAGGCTTTCATCGTAGGAAAGCCCAACCGGTACATGTTTGATTGCGTGGTGAGCGAGTTCAACATCGATCCTGCTCGTACCATCATGGTGGGAGATCGGCTGGACACAGACATCCTCATGGGCAATAACTGCGGCCTCACCACCCTGCTGACGCTCACCGGGGTCACCACGCTGGACGAAGTGAAGGGTCACCTGGAGAGCGACTGTCCTGCCAGGCAGAGCCTGGTTCCCGATTACTATGTCGATAGCATAGCCGACCTTCTCCCAGCGCTGGGGAATTAATATAGCAAAATGCTTGCAGCCTCTGCAGCGGTACCGCTCGTTAATCACCTTGTGAGAGTAACGTATGCACTAGGACACCACCCGGAGTTAGCAACCCTTAGCTTTTTAACCTTGCTGTCCTCTTGATATGATGTTGTTTACACCTCCGTCTTTAAATGCACTTTGAAACAGAGGGCATTACGGTGTCACCCCAGTCTGTGGGCCTGGGGCTTTTATGTTTTTTAAATTATAAGCCACACATCTATCCAAATGTTTGTGATATTCGATGTCACATTGTCCTCTAGACTGAGTTGAGGAAAGTTGAGCTGGTTGATGGGAGGAAGAGACCCCCCGATCTGGGGTGTTCCTCGCCTGGACAGGCTGTGGCTCAGTCTGGTTTATTCAGGGAAATGACTCTCAGAGTGCGTAGTGACTTAGTGGCGCGTTTGGAAACGCTTGCAGTGGCTGGCAGAATTGGAGTTTGACCTTGGGTTGATTGTTTTAATTTCTTTTTGTGGATGGGGTCCTTTCTAGCAGTACAGCCTGCTGCAAGCACGACGACGTCAGGGCGCAGAACCTGAACTCCCTCTCCTTTATTTGACCGTGTCAAATTGCACTTGTGATGCAGATTGGGATGATTCCACTCGCAAAACACAAACGGTGTCTTCTGTATACTGTGTGTGTCCAAGCATGGGATGTATGTGTAAAGTACATGTACATACAAGAACTACCCTCATCCTAAATATATATCAGAATATATATGAAATAGAAATCTACGTATAGAAAATGATAATATATCATGTTTCCCAGAAGGGAGGTTAAGAGGAATGTACTTTGCTGATCACAGTAGGTTTAATTCTCCTAAGCTTTTGCATTTGATAATGCGGGAAGTCTGTGAGCACATAGGACTGTCCTTCACTACTGCTGCTTCCCAGAAATAACTGGATTGATGAGAACCGAGTTAGTTCTTGTACTTCCCTCAGCATCAAAGTAGCCGCTTGCCTTGGCTTTAGCCGCGGGATCAGAATCAGCGCCCGGTCCGCGGGGGGTGGATGCGGTGTGCGGCACAGCCTGCTGCTGAAATAAGCCTGAGAGAGTTCTGAGGGTGTGTGACGATGGCATGTGCTTCCTTTAAATATCCGAGGTTCATATCTTCCGCGTGTGCCTGGCGTGGGGCCTGGCACCACTTGCTTGTCTGCAGAGGCGTGCTTGCTTGCTCAGGTGGTGATGGAGCTTTCAGTGGGCTTGGGCAATGCACGGCTCAAGCTATGGGGTAGATTTTTATGCTGGTTGAATCGAAGGCCGCAGCTTTTGCATTACAGGATTAAGTGAAAAATCATATATGCAAATAACCTGCTTTTATTCCATAGATCCCACTGTTGGCACTTAAATTCAAACGCTGGCCTGCCTTCGTTTCCCACTGAATAGCTCTAGCAGTGTGTCGGTGCCAGTTCCTCCTGCTCGGGCACAAACAACTAGGCTCGCTACCGTGTTTGTGCAGCAATAACCGTGCGGTTCTGGGTGTTACGAGTCTTGGCTGGATCTTGTAAGAGGGTGTTCGCCTGTGGCCCAGAGTGGCGTAAGGATCATCTCTCCCCTGTTCCTGACTCCAGCTGGAAGGCTTACACAGTCACGGAGAAAGACTTCCTAGAACTTTGGCTTTATCCGGGTGACGTGGAAACGGACGTTCTGGGTTTACTGCAGGGAGGGTGTGATGTCAGGGGGTGTGCTTTGATCCGATTCCTGTATCTGGTGCTTCTCATTTCGGAGTATGCGGAGTAAAGCAGTAACTGCCCGGAGGGGCGCTGGGCCTCGCTCAGGCAGCGCGCTGTCCCTGCTGAGTGCCGCTCGCTGTACAAGGGAACCATTACCTCGATTCACGTATGCTGAAATGTGCTGGTGAAGGTGTCAATCGTGCTTCAAAACTCTGTATCGACTTCCAGGTGGTTTTTAAACCTCTACTTGAATTCACATTAAACTTAGAAACCTGCTTTCCCCTGGCGCTGTCTTATTTTGTAGTTTCTGGATCTTTGCTGCAGCCGGACTGTGGAAACTGGGAGGTGGGGATGCAGTTCGTATCCTCTGCAGGATTAAGGAAAGAAATCCAAACCCTGGAGTAGATTCCTGCCATTCAGGTGCCCAGAGCTGTGCAGGACTCAGCGTGGGCTGGGATTTGCTTCTTTGAGCCAGAGTGCAGCACAGGGCAGAGTGCAGTAATCCGTTCGCAGTGTTTTACAGAGGGGCTTGTCTCCTTCCTGTGCCTTGGATTAGGCAGGGTATGAATTTCTTAAGAAAGTGCCTGCTGTGTGGCTGTTTAAGTGTGGGGAGAACACCCTGTTTGCCTGTGGCAGCTGGTTTTTCGGCTTTCTCGTGCCAAGCTCAGCGGCAGCAGCAACCAGCTGGCAGGCTGCACCACCTGGTCGCAGGAGCAGGGCTGGTGCTTTGACTCTTCCAACGCCGTTCCTGCTCCCGTCGGAGCCGTGGCATGGGACACTGCGGTCTCACGTTCCTGGTGTTGCTGTTTTCAAGGTGTGACCGTGACGGCTGACCCTCGGTGGCCGAAGCGTTCAGGTGTGCGCTTGTCCAGAGTTTGAGGTCACGTCCCACAGAAGCCGTGTGCTGGAATGAGGGTGATCTATGGAAATAGCTCGGGTTTGACCCAGGGGGAGGGATTGCTAGTGCCTCCGGGATGAGCTGCCCTCTTGACCGAGTTTGATCAGTCCTGGGCCACGTTTGATGGGAAAATGTCTAAAAGCTGTATTTTTCCTTGACAGATCCCGTATGAAGGAATTCTGTTGAACTTTTCCCTGCCTCCAGCTGGTTACGCCTGGCTGGTAGGTCTCAAAAACGAAGCGTTCCCGGGGACTCCTGGGCAGCTCTGGAAAGCCGCCGTCTGGCGCCCTGGGAGCGCTGTTCCCCACGGGATGTTTCACGGCACAGGACACGGGTGTCAACACAGGCGCAGCTCAGGTCGTGGCCGTGACTTTGCAGTGTGGATCCTGTTCCCCGGGCTCTGTGCGGAGCGAGGTCCGTAGGTGGAACACAAGCGTGTCTGTGCAGCCAAGGCTCGCGGGGCAGCGGTCTGCAGGATAAACACTTGGCTTCAGCCCACGGAGCTCCGGCAGCACAGAGCTCACGTTGAAATGTAGAAATCCCTGATGACAAGGGCAGGCTGTCGCTTCCCTCTGTCCATTGTTTCTCTCCAGGAGACTCAGCCGGTCCCGCTTCGGAGCCTGCCAGCAGCAAGGACCCACACAAAGCCCTCGACTGTCACCCCTCCCCGCCGGCCCGCGAGGTGAGCAGGAAGAGGTTTGATGCCCTGACAGCACCGCTCGGCAGCCCTGGCTCCTGGCCCCTCTCCCCAGGTGGCAGCTCTAAGGTTTCACCCTCCCTGCGCGCTCCTGGCTGGGAAACCCTTTGGCTGCCAGGGCCCTGGGTTTACGTTTCACGGATGCGCGCCTGGAGCCGAGGATCATGCCCAGTCTGCGTGTGGGCAGGCAGCGGAGCTGCAGGAGTGAGGTCCTCGTCTGCGGTGGAGGATGGAGAGCAGGGATGGCACCAGGAACGCTGCCTCTGAGGTGAGTATCCCCCCCAGGTCCCCGCTCTCTGCTTGCTGCATTCCTCTTCCGAAGGAGCTGAGCTCCTGCCGTTCTGTGGATGCTGGTAAGATTTTCTTCACCCCCAGCTGCAGCATCCCATGGTTCAGCTCCGTCCAAGGCAGCTGTCACCTGGATTTTCTAAGTGCCCAGACTTACACGGGATAAACCGGTTGTGTAACGAGATGGGGGGGGCTGGGTCAGAGACACCAAAGAGCCCCGACTTTTCTAGGAGAATCTGGAAGTCAGGCATTACTGACAAAGGTCAGTAACCCATCTGGAGGTTGAGGAACCTGTTCCATGTGTGGCTGCAGCAAATCTAACCATGGACACTCATTGAATTTCTCTGTGTGCATCAGAAAATTGATAAATACGTTATTTTTGTAAGTGTGGTTGAAGCTCTGTTATTGAAAGCACATTCTTTCTTCTCTGTAAAAATGATTTTATGTGCCATTAAGTTAAATTTAATTGTTTCAATATAAGACTTAAAGTGAATTTTAATCGAGCCACTAGAAATGCCACAGGACTGCCAAGCTCTTTTGCTTCAAGGAGCAGGTGGGGCTGCGTGAAGAACTACGTACCAAGAAACTAAACCAGAGCTGAATATATGGAGAGGCAGGGAAGCGGGATCGTCCCACTCGGGGCTGGTGTCAAATGCTGAAGGTTGTCCTGGGGAGTTCTGCTATAAACCAGAACCATTGAATTTGTTGCTGAAGTGCAGCAGCTGCCCCTGTTTCATAGAATCATGGAACGGTTTGGGTGGCAAGGGACATTGCAGCGCCCCCAGTCCCACCCCCTGCCATGGGCAGGGACGCCTTCCACCAGACCAGGTTGCTCCAAGCCTCATCCAGCCTGGCCTTGAACACTCCCAGGGATGGGGCATCATCCACAGCTTCTCTGGGCAACTTGTCCCAGTGCTCCCCACCCTCTGCAGGAAGAATTCCTTCCCAGTGTCCTATCTCAATCTCCCTCTTCCTGTTTAAACCCCTTAAAAAACCCGTTTCCATCCGTTTGTGGGAACCATCCTGCTCCAGCCCTTTCTCGGTGGGTTTGCAGTGTTTGCTGCTTCCCTGGCCACGGGAGGAAAGCGCTTGGCTGTGGGAGTGCTGGTCACTGGGATGTTGGATCAGAATCTCCATCACTGGGGGATAAAAGTGACATTATTCTGGGGCTGCTGTGATGTTCTGGCCATTCTCTATTCACACTCCTGCCGTCTGCGGAGTGATTTGTGTTGTGTTATGGGGAAGAATAACCAGCGGGAGGGTTGACTTTCACTCCTGTTCTTTCCTGCTTCTGCCTTGGCTCCCAGGACAGGAGAGCCACAGCACGCTTCCCAGCTCCATCCAGGACGTTCTGGATCACCTTGTCCATTGCCTTGTTCTTCGCAGTTGTTGGCATCAGTGTTTTGGGGGTTCTCGGCCTCTCCCCCAGCTCTGCCCAGGTAAGGGATCTCCAGGCAGGAGACCTCCTCCTGCCCACAGCCCGGGTTTGTGTCGGAAGCGCTTGCAGGAGGGAGGAGGGGGCCACGATCAGGGCTGGGTTTGGCCGGTTACCCCGTTGCAGGCAGCGGGTGGGCAGGAGGGTGCTGGCAGCGC
>NW_010244897.1:5367-5787 GCF_000690775.1 Eurypyga helias | reverse complement strand
GAGCAGCGGCTGCCTCATCCCTGCCTGAATTAGAGGAACTCTGGAGCCCCGTGTGTAAATACAGCCCCGAACTGGTATTTCACACGGTTGATGCCACCTTCCCTGGGTGCGGCTGTGGCAGGGGCTGGCGACTCCCCTGGCCCATTCCTCCAGCACCCTGCAGCCCCCTAGGGTGGGTGCCTTCGGCAGGAGGGGCACCAGCACCTCTCCCCCAGCCCTGTGTGACGGAGAGCGGTCTGCTTCACAGATCTGCTCCCTTCCCCTGGGTCACAGCTTGCTTTTCTCTGCTTCTAAAATATTCAGCCAAGGAACAGGGACCGGTGAAGGGTCCGGGCGGGGGTGTCAGCGGGGAGATGCTCGCTGAACAGCTCCTGGCTGATGCTGCCCTCACTCTTTGCGCCCAGGCTGGCTCCCAGCCCC
>NW_010244897.1:0-5161 GCF_000690775.1 Eurypyga helias | reverse complement strand
AGCCTGGGAGTGAGCGAGCAGAGGAGCCCAGGCTGCTGGGGTGGGAGCAGGTGGAAACCAGGAGAAAAACATCAGCCAACTACTGTTTGGTGCCTTTCTCTGAACCTTTGGTTAGGAAAAAATAACACAGGGCAAAAGGACTGCTCGTATTTTGGGCTCTTCCGTCCGCTGCGGTGTGTGGCGCTGCCTGCTGTCACGGGGCACGGTCTGTCTCGCAGGGCTACGTCTGCTACAAGCCGGTGGAGCAGCACGCGTGCTACCTGAGGAGGATGGACGCCTGGGACCTCCAGACCCTACAGACGACTTTCAACACGTCTGAGCAGAGAGTGAGCAGCTGCTGCGCCCGTTCCCCGGGGTGGCTGAGCGGATGGGGTGATGGGTCGGGCTTTGCAGAGCCCCGGCTCGCTGAGGGTCCGTTCCTGCCTGGGTTTGTGTTCCCAGCAGTGGCAGCCCGCTGTTCCATGCCATTCATGGCTTGAGGGATGGCTTGTTGGGCATCTTAGGTAGGAGCAGAGCTCTGTCTTGCAGCGCAGGGCTGCGAGCGTGCGAGCTCGGAGCAGCAACTCCCGGTTTTAGCGTGAGAACCAGCGGAGGGTGCGGGCCAGGAAAGGGGGATATGTCCCCGAGGTGAGCGGCAGGGCTCTCACAGGACCTGCTCCCACTGGATTCTGTTACCTGCTCAAAATTCTGGGGAACAGAAAACAAAGGGGGTTTGTTAGCAGTTCACAGGGGAAAAGGTTGGAGTAAATCACGTATACGGACCCTCCGAACAAAACGTTAATGGATGCGTGGGCTGGGGCAGATTCTGTTTCAAGGAGACAGAATGCCCCATGGTCTTGTGCCCCTGCCATCCGCTCTCCATTTCCTCAGGGGCTCCTGGGGGCTCCTTGTCCCTTCCCCGTCCCGGGGGGCAGTGGGCAGTGTTTAACCCAGGGGAGTGTAGGCCCATGGCACCCAGGAGAGCACACTGCCGACTGGGGTGCAGGGAGAAGCATCTGCCAGGCTCTGAGGCTCCGTAACGGAAGTAAAGGAGTCGTGGTGCCAGGGCTGCCCACGCAGCCATCAAACAGGACCCGGCAGCGAGCCTCAGCCCTGTCCCAGCCCTGCCGGGGAGCCCAGGGGGAACCGTGTCCCTGCTTTCCAAGGCACAGGGCTAGTGAAGGGCTGTCCCTGCTCCAGCCTGGCCAAGGGCAGCCAGGCTTCTCCTGGGAGCCTGCTCTGGCTGGAGCGAGCATCCCGGCAGCTGGCGGGAGAAACCTGCCCTTACTGCTGGGGTACAGACGGCTCCTTGGGTGCCTCGGGAGCAGGTCTGCGGGGCTGGAGGGCAGCACCGGCGGGGGGAATGCCTTGAGAGGAGTTAATGGGGAGGTTTCTTTTAGGCTGATCAGCTGCTACATCAGAACAACCAGACCAAGTACTACCGGGAGTTCCTGGGCATTCTGGCACAGGAAGAGGTGGACCCCAAAAGCCTGGGGGAGGCTGTCCAGAGCCTGTGTGAGCAGACATCCATCTTCTGGGTCAGGAGAGGGCAGGGTAAGTTCCATGTTTCCCTTTGCAAAAGAGGGAAGTGTGATTGCTTCTATTAAAGACTCCAAGGAGCAGGCTCTGCTGTGCCAAGGCTGATGCACGTCCTGGGACGGGCTGCCAGGGACAGGTGACCTCTAGTTCAAAATCAAACCATTGTTCAGCGCTCGGTGATCACTGGCTCATACCCACAACCTGCTCCGAACCGCGGGGCTGGCCAGGAGAGGCTCCGTACCTCCTTCCCTGGGCAGCGCAGCCGGCACAACCACCACCCAGTGCGGTCCCCTGCGCTGCTTTGGCTTAACGCTCGTCACCTTCACCCCCCAAAAGCAGCCTGCCCGAGCTCTGTTCTCTTACTCCAGCTTTAATAAGGTCATACCCTGAGGCATTCCACTTGTGTGGCTCCCCAGAGACTCATAGCTGCAGGACTGCAAAAGCATTCCTCTCACTCTGCTTCCGTCCGTGCTCCCTCGGCAGGTCCCGGGAAGCAGCGCCTGATCTACCTTTGCATTGACATCTGTTTTCCAAGCAACATTTGCGTGTCTATCTGCTTCTATTACCTCCCCGAGTAAGCCCGGCGGCAGCTGCCGCTGCCCTCTCGCCGCTCTACATACTTGAACTGGATTCCTGCAAAGCCTCCGACTTCAACGAGGAAGGTAACGTCTACGCTATCCCCCAGAGCTTCCTGCTAACGTCGTGCTGCCGTTCGGGAGAGCTTAGAAAAAACAACAGGACTCTGCTCGGCACCCTCAGTACAGACACTTTACTTGCAGCTCTGCCGCAGGGCTGCGTCCCGTACATAGGTATTAGGAGACCCAGGCTAGAGGGACCGCGAGGAGTAGGTAGTGTTTTACGGCTGCGTGCCCTGTTCAGCCCCAGGTTATTGAATTCCTTGGGGTGGGTGGCTTTAGAAGAGTGCGGCTCTCCAACTGACTCTGAGGTACACTTCAAATAAAGGGATTGCAAGACAAGACACCAGCTGCCTTCCCTCTTTCCTCCTCTCCTTCCATCATTTAGAAAGGCCGATTTTCTTGCCCCCGCTGTGGGGTACAAAACCACGCAACGCTGATGCCGCAGGGGTTCCTCCAGCTGAGCTCTACCCAGCGCCCTCTCGCATTCCCTTTGGTCCAAGCAGCCTCCTTTAGAGGCCACACACATTCCCGTAATGATCCGCTCGGAGCTGGAGCCTGGTCTCACTCCAGGCAGGTGCAGCTGCCAGACTGAGCCCTCTCAGTGGAGGAGGGGATGGATACAAGCGCCTGTCTTGGGCTCCAGAGGGTGCCTGCCACTGTCGCACAAGGGACGGTGAGCAGAGGTCCTTCCCTCCCACACGCGGCCGTTATCCCAGGACGCTGTCGTTGAACGCGAGGCAGACGACTGCTTTCTGGTGGCCGCTGTATTCCCTCTTGATCTCCCCTGTCTCCACACACCAGAGTCTGGCCAGGTTATCGGAGGAGGCTGGAACAGAAAGTGAGCAGAGGAGTGAGAGATTGCACCACCCTTTCAACCGATAGTTTATTACAAGACTTTCCTTTTGCTGCGTTTGACAGCAGTACGGGGGCTGTGCAGAGCAGCTCAGGGCACTCCTGTATGATGGGGGGTAATTATTTTATTATATTCTTTATGATAATTTATTATTATTTTAACCTCTCCCATGAGGACAGGTTGGGGGAGTTGGGGGGTTCAGCCTGGAGAAGGGAAGGCTCTGGGGAGCCCGTAGAGCACCTTGCAGTGCCTGGGGGGGCTACAAGAAAGCTGGGGGGGCTTTTTCCAAGGGCAGGGAGTGACAGGACAAGGGGTAACGGGTTTAAACGGAAGGCGATGTCCCAGCTGAGCAGCCAAGTCCCATGGTAGTGAGGACGCTGCGGCTCTGGGCCTGGCCCAGCCCAAACGCAGCAGTGCCTCACCTGTGACGATGTACTGGGAGTCCCCGGAGAAGGCACAGTCCCACATCCAGCCCCGAGATGTTTCCCCCGGGTTATTGCTCTTAATGCTCAGCTCCGTCATCAGGGAGAAGTTTGAAGTTCTCCAGATCTTACACGTCTGATCTGCAGAACAGGTGGCCAAGAGCCTTCAAGGAAGAGACACGCGAGGGCAACCCTGTTAGTCCCGCTCGTGAAGGTGGGCCTGGAACAATTCACTGTCATCAGGTCCCTTTACACCTGTCTCATCTGCTTGGTGAGATTCGAGCTGAACGGACTTGCAGGAGCACACCCCGTTCACCACTTTGCTCCCGGAGTGCAGCGATTTGCTCCCAGCTGTAAGAACAGCTCAGGGCTGCGGCGCTGTCTGAGATCGCGGAGCGCGAGGCGGGCATGCTACGGACAGTGACCCGCTGCCAGCATGTCCCCTGCCTCCCGTCCCACTCCTCCCTCAGGGACCTGCAGGGCAACGCAGAGCCAGCACCAGCCAACAGCTGGGGCACAGCTGGCCTCTGCCTCCCTGGAAAGGGCTGTCCGTTCCCATGGGAGGTGGGCGAGGGGCTGGCACACACTCACGTGGAGTCGGGGCTGAACTTGCACTGAAGGGCGTAGCGGTTGTGCGCTGGGATCTTGGTTTTGGGGATGAGCTGGGTCACCTCCTCCCCGATGCCGCCCGTCAGGTTCCACACGTAGCAGTTTCCCTGCGGAGGGACAGGGTGGGGTCTGTGGCCGGGCTGGTGGTCACCCACCCGGCTTTCCACGTCTGAGCACAGCCCGGCAAAGCTGGCACGTGCAGACCACAGGAGGCACAGCCAGCAAGCTGCCGGAGCACCGTAAATCCCACCCCACGTCCGAGGCCGTCGGAGCTCACCGAGCTGTTGACAGCCGCCATGTAACTGGCATCGGGGTCAATGTGAACCGAATTCACGGAAACCTCAGGCTCTGGAATCAGCTGCTCGTTGTGGTCGGTCTTCAGGTCCCAGATGTGAATGGCCCCACTCTGATCGCCCACAATCAGCTCGGCCTGCAGGAGAACAGCAGCCTCGTCTCTCTGAGGTGAACCCCGCCAGCAGCAGCCGCGGGGCGATGCCCAGACCGCGCCGTGCCCTGGGTCCTGTTCTGCCTACTCGCTCCCCAGCACAGCGCCGTTTCAGAGCTCCGGCAGCCTGCCGACAGCGAGCACAGCGCTCGGCTCACCTCACCCTCTGCAAAAAGGCTGGTTAGCTCTACAGAAGCGTTTGCTAATTTTATAATCCCCAGAGCAGCCAGCGGCCACCCGGTTTCCAGAGCTGTTGCACAGCTCCCACAACATCCACAGCAGCCAAATGGTTTTCGGCACGTCTGAGAAGCGGGCGTTAAGGCGCGAGTTGGCTGGTGAACAACTGAAGCACTCAGGAATGTACAGAAACTTGAAAAACACAAGCCTAAATGGGTTTTTCCTCTCTCCCCTCCCCTCTCAGGGGAAGGACAAGAGCCAGCTGAAGGGCAGGAGTTCTGGCTCCGATCCCACGCTCAGACCAGAAGACAATGCTGGCGGCTTTCCACGGAAACCAAGGCTTTTATCGGCAGTCTGCGCTGTCCGCAATTTGAGCGGAATCCCTAGAGGAGACCAGGCCATGGGGGGCACAGCTAATCCTGTACCTGCGAGCAGGGGCTGGTTTCCGAGGAAGACATCGCTCGATATATTTAGCTGACTGTCGTGGTTTAACTCCGGC
>NW_010244896.1:0-7408 GCF_000690775.1 Eurypyga helias | reverse complement strand
CTCCAGTTTAGAGACAAGGATGTCCACAGAAGTCCGCTAACCTAGCACTGTTCTCAGCAGAAACACTTCTGAGGAACTTGCTTTTCCGGATATGATAAACGAGAAGCAGCCCCATCTGGCCAGGCTCCTCGCTTACCCCTTTCCTAGTAAAATTCCTGTATAGAAACATGTTAACAAAATCCCTTTCACAGGAAAATCATCGGAAATCTGACCTCAGCTGGGTTACAGAGGAAACCATAGTGGTTCTTGTGCATTATTTATTCTGAGTACTCTGAGGTCTGATCAGAAGAAAACAAAAAATACTTTAGATTTAGCATTTAAAACAAATCCAGTATGTATATTATATAAACTTTTATTTACATAAGGCATCAAAATTGCCCTTTTTAACAAAAGGGTCGTCTTCTTCCCTTTTACCAATACTTTGGTGAAAGAAATGTCACATTTAGTAGACTAATATTCACTGGTATATTTGTTCCGAACAAGCAGGTACAATCCAACATACAAGATTGAAAAACCAAACTCAAAAGGTCTAAGCACACTATTTCATTAATCACTCTGTAAAACAAAGAATTAAGGCTTGTTCGCATCACAATGATGATCAATCATGCATCATTTATTCCGACAAAAGATAAAATTCATTTCCAACTGGAGCAGGAATAGCAGAAGTCCAGTATGATCCCCATGTTGTCGGCAAGGAAAAAAAAGACAACACCACAATTTGGCATCTTAGAAGTTACTGAAAAGTAGGGGAAGGGAAGAGAGAGGAAAACAGAAAACGGCCCTTGCCTCAGAATACTTCACAAGCATTTCCAGTGTCCGTTTGCAGGAACCCTTCAGTTTAAAAAAAAAGGAACAGGACTTCCAAGGACTGATGTAGAAACATTTTCAGAAAGACAAAGGTTATGTACGGTTCCACCGATCACGGATACCAGATACGCAGAGAAAATACACTGCCTGGAATAACACATTCCACAGAGATCCCCAAGTAAATGGCATATATACATTGAGCTGAGCCTGTTTGATAGGTCTGATTTATAAAAATGGTAAACCTGTACTATTTTTCGGCCTGATTTAGGAATTCCTGAGTTTTAGATCACTGCTGAGCCACAGCAGACAAAACTCTAAATCACGTAGTGGAAAGTTCTGCAAATCACTTTCAACATCAGCACACCTTCTGTTCAGCAACTTTCAATCATCAATGAAGGTCAGTCTTCCAGGCCCTTCATTCTTCATCCAACGCCGGTATCTCTTCCATCGGGGATCCATGGCCATCTTCTTCTTCAACTCATCCTCCTGTTCCCGCTTATAGACCTGATGGGCAGACAGAAGCTTTTAACAAGGCTGAAGAAACCCTGCGGTGACCCTCAAGGGGAACATAAGCATTCCCAGTTCAACTGTGTCCAGCTTGTTGTTTTTACCGAAGGCTGGACGGCAAGACGGACGCAGACCTTGACCAACAAGGTGTAGGAGCACCGCCTTCAGCCAGGGAGCCCACTGGCTGTACCTGTACCCGAGACGCTCTGTGTTTCTGCCGAGGGCAGAACCACCTCCCTGTAAGATGATGCTGCAGACCCTGGGATTTTTTTTGCTGAGGAACCAAATGCCCATGCATTCTACCGAGTAAAATTTACTGTAAAGAACTGCTAATGCTCAGAAAGCTGAATTTTGAGTCCCTTCTCAGCAAACACACTGTTCAGTGCAGGTGTTCAGCACCGCACTTGAGTTGTTCTCCCGTTTCAAAGTCACTGTCTACACAGGACACTGCTGTGGGACCTTTTATTCCTAATGAAGTTTCCCAGGTAAGTCAGTAACTCCGCATCAAGTGCTGTCGCTACCAAGTGATACGGCAGTTACATTCTGCCAAGAAACTGCGTCATTGCCATGACATCTGCCGTCGACAGCCACGTCAAGTATCTAAAACAAAGGCAACAGCATCTGTATTCTTACTCCGGAAGGCAGCTTACGTAGGTCACAACCCCTGTAAACCTCAACACCATGCAGGTTTACGCCACCTCAGTGCCATCCGACTTCTTCCCAGGAAGGACTTCAATTTAAGGTTCCGCTGCGCACGAGCAGGGTTTTAAAAAGTGTTACAGGTGGCTTTATAAATACACCAGCTCGATGGGCAGTGATCATACCGGTTCTAAGAACTATTAGGAAAGTAACAGAGGGGAAAAAAAAAATGCTGCGGAGCTCCAAGATGTACCTGTGTACTGAATTCTTGGCCTTCCCCATCCCAGGAGGCCATTGGAAAACTGACCAATATGCAGATAAGCATCTCCAGTGATCAAAAGCAGAGAAGCTTTTGGGGAGAAACACCTAAGCGTGTTTTTCAGCCTAGGAAAGACATGACTAGCTTTCGGGTGAGATAGAGAGGAGCACAGGCAGCACGGGAGGGGAAAACAAGGCACGATTATGCTCCGTTTACAGTAAGACAAGAACCAGCAGGTGCCCAGGAAGCTTAAAAAACCCCTCCATCGTCTACACGTATTGCTGAACCCATGACCAGATGGCTCAGCAGACACTGAAAGTTTTAATGCATTCAGGGAGCAAAGCGAGTAGGTAAGTTCATTAAACTCATTAAAGCAATTACCCACAAAGACACCCCTTCCTTTTCAGGAGATCCCAAAGCTGCAAATTTTACTGGATAAATATTGCTGTATAGGTGTGAATTTCATGTATTTTTCACCAAAAACCAACCGCTGGACACCACAGGAGAGGAGTCTGGGCTAAACAGACTTCACCTCCAACCAATACAGTGACCAAAACATCACTAGTTAGAAACAGCCTGGATCCCAAACCATGCCATTTTTTTAATTTACAAGAAGATAACCCACCCATACTACTTCTTCCCTATAACATCTGCTTTGACTAGTAACCTTACTGGATCCTTGGACTTCTGGATTGTTTTCTAGCAAACTCGTCATAATTCAACACACGTGTGTACCCGTCGGCTAAACCTTTCCCTCCGTAAGCATCACTCTTACTATTCTCCTCTCCAGGTTCCAACATTAATCCGCTCCGCCAACGTTCCAAGAAGCAACCTCTTACCTTTGGTGCCCTGTCAGCAGCAAAGGCCATTCTGCCACCGCCTCACTTTTTCCCCAACGTAGGTGGAGCAGCAGCAACATCCCCTCTTCCCCTTAAGCAGGCCAAACTTATATTCTCAGCTTCTCTTCCAGAAACCTCCCACCCAGATGGCCCACAGATGGGCTTCCGTGGAACAATGAAAGTGTTTTGTCAATCTGCCACCCCCCCGGCATCCCAAGTCATTCTGGACTGCAAATTCCATGCTGTGGCTAATGTTCTTTCAATGTTCTCACAGAAAGCTTAACCAAAACGGCACCATATTGACTATTCAGTAACTGGCTACCCAGGGCAAGAGCGGCCGTTGCCCCCAGTGGTATCTCACATGCTGCCTTGACCGGAGTAAGTACAGAGCAGAGCAAGAACAGGCCCTGACTCACCGAATGGTTATCTAACAGCTCTCAGTTTAGAAAGCAACAGCTAAAAATGAAGCGCTGCTGCACACAGTTCTGTCCAAAGCACCTTCACAAAACAGCTGTTCTTACTCTGGGGGTGCTGGACAACCAACCTGAGCTCTTCCACCAGAGCCACCCACCTCATAGTTTTCTCGTATCCACAGCTGCCGTTTGAGAAAGGTCTCTTTCTGATGATCTTCCAGGCTGTCAAACTGAGACTGAGACATTTTCATGTACCTTCGTATGATATACAGCTTCTCTTCCACACCGTACTCCTGCCCTTTAATAGTGAAACAGTAAATCCACCAACAGTACCACACTATGTATTTGCTCAAGTAAAAAGGAGCGAGAAGAATCTGAAATAGAAGGATATCGTATATCTTGGGCTTCTGATAACCGCCTTTTATATCTATTTTATTTTTAATAATGTCTTTGATGATTTCTTCCTCTTCCTCACGAATTTCTTCTTTAGACCGCCTGTTCTTGCCCTTTTCTTTAGTCTTGTTGAGTAAACCTTGTTGCCTGGCAATCTCAGTAGCTTGTATACGGTATTTTGGCACCGTAGCTAGGTAGTTGATGGCTTCATTGTAACTACTCCACCAGCTGAAGAACTGTAATTGAAGAACAGGAGAAGTAAAAAAATGTGGTTTTGTAGGGACACGTTCCTATTTGGAGGTTTGCCAGGAAAAAAAAAAAATGCTGTCATAGACCTTTAACCACAATTATATTACAGCAAGGGTAAAAAACAAAGGTAACAGTCCCACTTCTGCAGTGTTCAGAAGCGATCATTTATTCCTCCAAACTTAGTAAGGCACCTGGCTAACAGCTCTGTTGATGTGTATCTCACAGCAAGATACAGGAAGGACAAGCAGACACTGTTCGGACTGGTTTTGTCCACAAGAAGATGGTAACCTCCCGACGGTCAGTGCCGGGCTGCGCCGGCTGTTCTCAGAAGAACCGCTGGGTTTGTAAATAAAGTAGCTGGTATATGAACATTTAATTATAAAATTGTTACCCACTTAGAACAGCTCATTAAACACAGATTAAGTACGTGAAAATCTCGTTAGTCTGACAGGATCGACTTTACGAGATTCAACATCCCTCTCTAATCTCCAGCTACACTCTGAATTTCAGTAGGGGGAAAAAAAAAAAACCAAAGAACAAACCAGAAATATAGTGCCTAGGGTGAACATATCTTGCTGGGGCAACTTCTTTTAAAAAAGAAGCCATTCCCCAAGACACCATTCCCCAAGACAAAGGGCAGACGTGCACATTAGACAACGTTAAGAAAGGCCAAGAAGCAGCAGAAAGCAAGAGAGAGGCAAATCGGTTTACAGAGACATTTACACGGAATTTGCAACCGGTGGGCAGGTGGCTGGACTGCAGGAAAGCGAGTGTCTCCGCTTACACACAACACGAGAAGTTAGAGGTCAGAAGTAGCTCTGCCATTGGAAGTGAGTCTGAAGACAGATTAAGCATTTGGCTGCACATGCCACTGGAATTTATGGTTCCAAGCTCTCAAGTTCTCATCAGCGTATTCCTGGTTTCACTTGCAATACTCGGCTACAAAGTGAGCTACCAGCGCCACAGAACAAGGCATTATCTTCACCTCCTAAACTTTTTGGGTACTCCTAATGACAATTTGGACCAGTAACCCAACACCTGCTAGAGAAAGAGAGTTATGCACCTTCTTCCTCCTAAGTACTGGTCAGCAACAGCATGGGTTTTCTCATCTAAAACACAGGTGGTTTCCTTGACCCTGGGACTCCCACCTTCAGAGCAAACTTCACCGAGTCGGATTCACTTCCCTCCCAACTTCACTGCGGTGTTTAAAACACGACTGCAGCATAAGATTCACACATTAGTGAACTCCCACTATTCAGTCCTATTGTCTGAATTGAGCCTTGACTTCGGGTTGCAACTAGACTTTTTTTTTTTTTTTTTTAATTACTTACGCAGCTTAACAAACCAACTCTCACTTGGAGCACAGTCAGCCCTCAGGAACGGGCTGTTCTCAGCCTGACGTGTAGAATTAAGTTACTCCCTTAGAAGAGCCGTGCTCCTCGCTATGCAATATCCTGCCATTAAAAGAAACTAATCTCTACCTTTGTCCAAGGTGCCTAGGGCAGTCAAAAATCTGCTCAGCATGTCCTGACTCCAGATTTGTTACAGACACCATGGAGCAGCTTGCCGCAACAGCCTGGAATGAGCCTCCTCACTGGGATGGTTTAATACCCGGCAGGCTACGAGAGCAACGGATACTTCTCTTCCCGTTCAGATACTCACGGAACAGTGTCACGTAAACATGGTAATTTACCTGAAATACAGAGATGGCACACACTGTGACCAGAATCACTATTCTGACATCCACTTTCGGTGCCAATCTCCTGCTGTAGTAGTGATAATAGTGTCTGTAATACTCTTCAGGGTGATCCAACATGTAGTCATAATCTTTACGGGTTTCTTCATCCTGCAGGATGAGACAAAAAGCAAGCAGAGGTTCAGATTCCTGTTTTCACCTTCTCTGCTATAGTCGTGTTTTACATCTCTGTCATGACCACGATGCTGTAAAACTGGCAACAGCCCAAACGAGCACGAAGCACAGAGGAAAATCTTTGCTCCTTTTCTCATCTTCTCAATTAATCTGTTCTCACTCATCTGCCCACACACATCTGACATATGTGGTCTGAAATGCATATGCACGCACTGCGTGAAGACACTGAACACTGAAACGAAGACAGGCAACTGAAATCCACGTAATAAGTATTTTTGACTTCAGAATGGGAAATCCAGATGGACTAGAGTTAATAAACATCGCTCAGGAAAAGATTTTCAGATGAAGAAGCTATTAAGAGATTGTTTTACAAATCTTCTAGAATTAGGCTTACAGGGCCGTGGAATCTGTCCAATGGAAGGCCGTTTCAAAACCTCATTGTTCTCATTTTCTCCCATGTAATTAAGAGACAAGAAATTTAATTTTGTCAACCTCAACTGCATTCCTTCCCTACATCAAAAAAAGTCCCCTTTTTCATCCCTTGTAGCCTTAAAACACTCACAGGTTTCTTTCTTCAATCCCCACGCTGCATCTCTGCCAAGCCACACATATTTTGCCCTGATAAGCCTCCCTTACAGATCCCATATGCTACCCACGTCACAGTTACTTTTCCGTTTGAAGGTACACCTCCGAGATAAAGCCCGGTGCTTCATTTTTAAATGCAAACAGATTTTCAAGAGAACAAACCCTAAATACAAAGAGATATTCAAGAGAACCGTATCCCCTCCTGCACTCCTGCCCTGGCTACTGAAGAAGGTTTTCTGGGATGTTTTCCCCTCCCTGACAGCTGGTAGGCAGCAAGGCTGATCCCACACAGGGGAATGCAGCACTGAGGCTGAAGCCTGGAGAACACTGAGGCTTGGAGCACAAGTCCTGTGAGGAGTGGCTGAGGGAGCTGGGGGTGTTCAGCCTGGAGAAGGAGAGGCTCAGGGGAGACCTGATCACTCTCTGCAGCTACCTGAAAAGAGGTTGTAGGGGTGCAGGTGCTGGTCTGTTCTCCCGGGTAACTGGTGACAGGACAAGAGGAAATGGCCTCAAGCTGTGCCAGCGGAGGTTTAGACTGGATATTTGGAAAAACTTCTTAATTGGAGGAGTGGTCAGGCACGGGAACAGGCGGCCCAGGAGCGGAGCCACATCCCTGGACGTGTTCAAGGAACGTGTAGACATGGCGCTTGAGGACATGGTCCAGTGGGTGTGGTGGTGTTGGGTTGGTGGTTGGACTGGATGGTCTTACAGGTCTTTTCCCAGCTCCGTGATCCTGTGGCCTGTAAGGCTGCAGCACCTGCCGCCAGGCGCCCGGCGTAAGCCCAGGAGGCTCGTTATCTCCCCAGCGCGAGACGCCGGCACGGCCGAGGCCCGACAGAATCCCGAC
>NW_010244895.1:1750-1976 GCF_000690775.1 Eurypyga helias | reverse complement strand
TTGGGTTTTTTCTTTTTTTCTTTTCGAGAACATTTTGAACCAGCAAAAAAAAAAAAATCTATAAAAGTACGTGCTTGAAAAAACATAAGAGAATGCGTAAATAAACAGAGGAACGGAAAGGGGAGAGAAAGAAGGGGTGGAAAAACCCCAAACGCCACCAACGCACACCACCCAGCAAAAAGCTTCTCAAGCCGGCGGAAAGAAACTCTCCCTCCGGAGCCTCCAG
>NW_010244895.1:0-1722 GCF_000690775.1 Eurypyga helias | reverse complement strand
GCCTCCCCGCCCGCAGCAGCCAGCGCCCTCCCGCCCCACCAACTGTGTACATAGCGGCCCTCTCCTTCCTCCGCCGAGGTGGGCGACGAGGTTTTCCCGGATTCTTGGTGTATAGAAGTTCGTCCCGTTTGTAAATCGCGGATTGGTGATAAATGATGTAATTATAACGGAGTGGGCTGGTTCCCTTCTTTCTTTTTTTTTTTTTTTGGTCGTCTTGCTTTTTTCCCCTCTTCCTCCCTTCCCGAGAAAGTGATGGACTTGTTTTCTTTTCTCCCGCTCCCCCTCCCCGCCTCCCTCTCTCCTTTTTTTTAGTTCACCCCTTAAAAAAAAAAAAAAAGTAACGTGGAAGAAAAAAAAAGGTTTCTTTTGTAATTGTGATATCTTGAATATTGTGTTCCTTTTTAAGAGGCAACTTGATTGTAAACAGCATTTCAACTATAGACTGGGGAAGAAATACCGTGCCAAAGTCTCCATTCTGTTACTCACAGACACACACACGAACAACAACGCTTGTGAATGTATTTTTTCTGTTAGCTGGGTTTACATGTGATGTTTTAGTGCTTTTGCAAGTTCAATTTGTTAGTTCCTGTTCGGAAGATTGTGAGGAAAAATAAACGTTGTGCCGTTAGCTTTTCCGTAATAACACCCTTCCTCCTGTAAATACCTGTTACCATATTTATCCATTTGTAATTAAATTATGGTATTAACTTGCTACAGAGGAAACAGTATTTATAAAGAATGTTTCTTAACTATAAATATGTACAATTGTGAGCATAAACTGTTTCAGATTTTTTTATTTGAAGGTTTAAGTGGTTTCATCATTTCTTGTGATATGTTTTGAGAGTAATGCATACAGAAATATAATAAAACGTGTTGAAACTGCACGAGCTGTTTCCTCTTTATGCCAAGGGCTCTCTGAAACCTGCGCTAACGGGTGTGAGGGGCCGAGAGGTGGCTGCAAAACAAACGCTTTTGAAAAAGCCGCTGGTTTCTGGAAGACGAGGATTTCTTCCAGCTGGGCTCCCCGTCCAGGAAAAACACACACACACAAACCCAAACCTCAGCAAAACCAACCCGTATTTTAGTAAGCCTTTGGGCTAAAAGAGAAGGGTGAACATCCGCATCTTCCCCAAACGACTCGCAAGGCGGGATCTCCTTTAGGAAGAGCTTTACGCAGCCAGAGCCCAGCTTCCTTGGCCTTCGGCCGTAGCTGGGGCTTACGCTTCTTCCCCCCGGGCGTGCGTGGCTGGGGGGCTCCTTGCCCCACAGGCTGACCAAGCGGGGTGCTCCGCGACGAAGGGCGGGGGGGCAGCGGCCGGGAGCTGAGCTCTGGGCAGGGCGGCTTTGAGCCGTACATCGTGTCCTCCTGCTCCTCCCCGTGTTTTTGGTAGCCTCCATCCAGCCCTGGAGAGGAGAAAGTGGCGATGCGCGAGAGCTCATATTTCCCTTCGAGACTTTTTTCTCTCTTTCTCCTCTTTTTTTTGTTTTCTTTTTTTCTTTTAGCCCAGAGAGCCATTTGGGTCGTCAGATGTGTTCGGCGAGGGACCGACAGCCGCCGGGCGAACGCCTTTCCCGGGATGCTGGCCCGGCGCTGCGCCGTCGGGGCCCGGCCGGTCAAACCTCCCGTTTGAGCCCCAAAACGGGCAGAGGCACTCCGGGCTCACCCCGCCGCAGCGGGACACGCAAGAGGAGTGTGAGCGCAGCCGGGAGAGCGTGGAAAAA
>NW_010244894.1:20786-22473 GCF_000690775.1 Eurypyga helias | reverse complement strand
TTCTATGATTCTATGATTCCTGACAAAACAATTCTTTCCTGATCATCATCCAGCTCAGAAAGACCATAAAGGCTGTATGCCCTATACAGTAGCATTCAGTTGAGGATAGCCCTAAAACAGCCTTTCTAGACGGAATAGTAGCTTTCCCAGTCTTGTGGAGGCAGACTTTCCACAGCACAGACCCTGCACCCAGAGTCTTTGGAGCATTTGCACAGCTGCAGTACCAGCTCACACCCACACAAGTCATGACGCAAACCTCCAGTGGTTGTTAATGTAACTGGCTCCCTTTCATGTCCGGCAAGACCCAGCTTTGCTGTGTAAGCCATTTCAGGGGTGACTCGTGGGCATGAATAACTGCCAAAGCTTCCTTGAGACAGACAGCCTGAGCAACACGGAGTACAAAGACTTGGGGCCTGCCCGTCTCTCATCAGTCCACTCCTGTGCCAGTGCACTGATGGTCACCTGGGGGTCATGATCTCCCAGCAAGCCATCTCAAGTGGTAGGAAGAGTACCCACAGAGAGGGAAGGGCCTCAGCAGGGTCACTGGTGAAACCTCAAGGCCATAAGCTCTGACAAGCTAACCAGCCACCCCAGGAGCTGTAGAAACCAGCTCTGTGGCTTGGCTGGGTCCACCGTCTACTGAAGCTGCAGCTCACGGTTTCTTACTGTCAGCACTGTCCCACCAAGGCCCTGTCAGGAGCTTTGGAGGACAGGGAGGTCCTACCCAAGAGTGTCCAAGAGTCTGGCTTGTAACTGTGACCACCACACCTTGCCAGGAACCTTGTTACCAAACCTCTGAACCCAGGGATTACCTACTCTGAAGCTGAGAGGCAGAATTTTCTTTATAGAAAAGAAAATTCCCTACTCTGCAGCAGAGAGGGCCTAAAAACTTACTGCTGTTTTTCTAGGTCTTCTGTGCTAGGCGAGAAATGCCAGAAACACAACAATGTAAAATTACCTTCTCATGGTGCATACCCAAAACCATAACAGCTTTGCTGTTAAAGCTGAGAAACGCTTTCTCATCATGTCGTGAGAGCATCAGCAGTCACCAGCAGGAAAGGGACCATCACAGGAGCCTGGCATCTCACAGGGACCCGTCTGGTATCGTCGCTTTCAGGGGCAACCCAGCCCCACTGAGTTCAGCATCAGGAAACCACAGACAGGAAAACACCAAGGCAGTTTTGAAGAACACATCATTTCACTGCACAAGCTCATTTAAGCTTGTTGCTTTTTTTTTTTTTTTCCCCCTGCTGATGGGTGTCCCAGCCATCAAGGCAGATTGGAGGTTAATCGTTGAGCATAAAAAAGTACTATAATTGGATGCAAAGGTCCAAACACTCAAGGGATAAAAAACACTGTTCATTCCAGGAACATTTAGCAACTGTTGACTGGTAGAAAGTAAACAGATTTCAGAAAGTGTCAGCATGCCATACCACTGCATGCCATTCCAAGATGAACATTGTTCCTAAATACATTTCCTGTGAGTGGGGGAGGAAAACAAATCTAATTTTAAAGAAGTAAAACCAAACCAGATGTGCATAAGAGTATGTTTTAGGCTTTTTTTTTTTTAATAAATGTTTTTCTTTATTTTAGAGGTACCAAGTCCGTAAATGTAATCTGAGAGCTGGCATGGCATTCGTTACCACTCTGTTTAGCACCCCTTCTTTCCTTTGTAGCTGCACCCATT
>NW_010244894.1:0-20757 GCF_000690775.1 Eurypyga helias | reverse complement strand
AATACTTAAAACTGATGAAGGCCTTTTAGACTTATCAAAACCACTTGTGCTTTCATGATTGTGCAAGGTGTGATGTTGAGCTTTGGCATATTATGAGAAATAGCTGACAGTACATGTAACTCATTAGACTATTGCCAAGAAACATATGCTAAATGATCTTTACATTGAAGGCTGGCTGTCTGCTCAGTTCACTGCTGGTAGACACTTCTGGAGTGTTTTTACCTGCAATTAAAATTTCTGATTAACAGATCTCTTGCTCGTTAATGGTCAATGCCATTATCCATACTACTCTATCATATCCAGTGCTGGAATATGAGGGACTATGAGTCAGAAACTATTATTGCTGGTCTCTGATTGGAAAACAAAGATTTATTTTAAACAGGAAAAAGCTTTAGGAAAGTGTGAATGTTTGCTCAAAATCCTAATGTTTGCTCAGATTCCTTTTTATTTTTCCACCAGTGTGGAAAAGCATGTCACTTCCAGCAGGTTGGTTTTTTTCCTCACTGCTTACCACCTTCAGATGGACACTTTGGGAGTAGGACATTACGAAGCTGAGGATGGTCATCCCAGAGGAGATCTTAATTGACCTTCAGATGCCAAAAACAGGTTAAATCGAACTGCATGACACAGAGGGAATTTCCGGATGCTAGCACGGAAGGAGGTATGGCACAAGTGAAAGGACACTACAGGGAAAAAATGGAAATGCAGAGTAATTCCCTTGCTGACCCCCTCATAAGATTTATACAATACTTGTTTGTGATTTTTGCTTCCTTACCACAAGACAGGTCATGCAGTCTCAGTGCAGACACGTGCGTGTGCGCACACACACACATCATTACCGCTACCATGACCATACACCCAGCCTTAGCAATTGCCCATACAAATGACTGCTTTTCCTAAAAAGCCATCTGTGAATTGTAATTTTGCACACATTTATGGTAATTATGTGAAAATTTCAGAAATGAACATTTATGAAGTTTTGATTCTCTGTACATCCATTCAGATCAGAGACCAGGCCGTGAGAGTGGAATATGGAAATTCCCATTTAAGATGATCCTGTCTCTAGTAACAACTAGAGGATAAAGATAAGGAGGAAATATTTCAGAGAGTGTTATATTGTCATTCTGATTAATATTATAGTGGGAAGTGGGACAGAGAATTTTCTATCATGATAGCACCGCAGTAGGCTGAGATGGGAATGCCAGAAGAAGGAACTCTGTTAGCACAAGTCTGTAATTTCTTCAAAGTGAGAAGACTACTTCCTAATTAAGCACATGGCAACCATAAAGCTTCTGATAACATATTCATTAACCAAAAGGTCAAGAATCCATTAGCAGCTGCCACTGCAGAAAGCTACAGGGCCAGAAGCAGTGGGACGCAGCAGCCCTAGAGGGCCCTGAAGATGACACAGAGCATCTGATAAGAATCAGGCTTTGCAAATTCTAATCCCCCACCCGGTGATGGATAACATAACCTTGCTATTGATTAATGCATCCCAGGGCTTGGCTCATGTCAGGTGGCAATGGATCAATAGCTTTCTAGCTTTTAATGTGGCAGCTAAACTCCTTGTCAAGATTTGCACATTCAGCCACTAGAAACAAGTTCCTGTTCCTGTGCTCTTTTATTATCCCTTTTGACGTGTATGTTACCAAGTCCTGACCTCCATTGTGTCTTTAATTACAGATGGCAGGATACAATACCTCACTGTTAGACAGGCAGCATACTGTAGCTGTTTAATGATCACTTTGCCATGCCCAAGCTTTTCTCTCTGGTGAACAAGAGGTACCTACACCGAACTAGAAGTTCATTTCTCTTTTCCCACTCCTTTCACTCCTCTCCTCCTTCCCAGAAGATTGTACAATTCAAGATCAGGAAACAATCTGGTATCCCTCCATGAACAAAAAAATAAAACGTACTTCAACCCCAAACTAATGATGGTGGGAGGCACTGGACTCCCGTGACTCTCTTCACCTGTCTAGCAAATAAGCCTAAGAGCAAGTGGAGAAACGATACCCTCCTTAAAAGGAAAACTACACAAAATGCTAACAAAGGGTTAAGCAAATTTGCATTACTGTACTTACGTGCAAGCCTAGTGTGACTGCAGGCCGCCCCCCGAGCTGTGCTTGGGTGGTCCTTTACAAATTCGTATGCAGCAATCTATTAGTGGTATCTAGCAGTGATTTATGCAGCTGTCAAGCTGCCTTCATCAGTACAAGTGAATTGTGGGCACCATCAACTGATGCGGACTCCTTCGTAGTGTCTAAAGTAAACGAGGGCCAAATTAAAAGAAAAACAGCCCAAGGTACCACCCACTCATCTTCTCAGTTCTTTAATGACAAGTTCCCTCCACAGAAAAAACATACAGCTGTTCATATGAGACCACACTTACAGAGACCCCACTGTCTAATCACAGACAGCCTGTGAAAGTCAGCTTTCATGGGCTTGGTTGGAGCAAGGAGAACAGGAAAAGTTGGCAGAGTTCCACCAAAAACTAAAACAGTATTGATGGCAAATAAAATTGACACAGGACCAAATCAGTTAGTTTTCATAATAAATACTGATGCATTATTTTGTCAGGGAATAATATGAACCATCTGATGATGATATAATACACCCTTGTAGCATACGCCTATGTCTTTGTTTTCAATAAGAACCAGTGCTATAGTGTATCTTGGTCCAACCACAAATCCGAATCCTAGCTGGCCGCTGATCCAACCAAACAATCTTGGCCTTCCTACTCTGGGTGCACAAACACACTGGTGCTCTGCAGCGGGGCAGAACAGCATCCCTGAGTCATGTGTGGTCGAAAGGCCAGTCTTCACCATCATTTTTGACTAGTTGATGTGAAAATGGACTGAGAAATACTTCTTGCCCAAAACACTATCAATGAACAAATGGATCAGAAAAGCAGGCATACACACACATGCTTTCTCACACTTTTTGGAAAAGATGCTTCTATTTGATGCCAAACTGAGAAAAAATGTTGCCTGCCAAGACCAGAAACTTGACCATTCTGAGGTATAATTAATTGACACTCATTTTGACGTAACAGAAAGTAATACTTGCTGCATAAAATTACAGTCTTTCTCCATAATTATACACGAGCTTCCAAGAGCCTTGCACTCTCTTGGGCCAGCAGAATGGAGGGAGCTTGTGATAAGAGGGTCCGCCTAAGGTTCAGCTTTACAGAGAAAGTTTTTAGTATTGCACTTGCAAGGAAAAGAACTGTCGATAGGCAAAACGTCCATTAACAGCCCTGTTCTATGCAAAATTATCTCAGCCTTGACAATTTAGCCAAAGACTGATCTGTGCTTGAGTAAAATAAATATAATGATCTCCAGTGGTTCTAGCTGCACTTTCGACAGACTGTGACACCTCCCAAACCACAACCCCTTCAGAAGATGCCACTCACCTAGGATTTAAACAGGTGCTGAGCTGATCCTGTCCTCAATCCTTTGCTCCCAAGTGGAGAGGAGAAGAGCTATGTCATGGTGCTTTGCAGCATTCCTCCTGAGGCAATTGGCATGGTAAGGACCAGCACGGGACACTGAAATGAGGAAAATGGTGCCTGAGCTGAAGTTCTGTGCTAGGCAGATGGAAAGAGTTGTCTTCACATTTATTCCACCAGCACTGAACTCCCTATGCTGCCAGAGGCAGGAAGTAGACAGGAGTTAAGAATTCCCAAATTAAGGAATTAAGAAATCATTAATTGTCCTAATACTCATGCTGTGATTTTAAGAGTTTTAGGTCTGTCACATTCAGAATCTGAGAACTTCTGCCGCCAAGTACAAATGTCCCTAAAGGTCCATACCCTGTGCTAATACCCTGCTCTTTGCGACATTTTCTTTATCTCTGGCACTGAACATGGTGCAAACAGATGCAGGGGCTGTAATAGTGATTGTGGCCAGCTTTCTCTTTTGTGATTCCTCTCTTTTTTCATTATTGTTCAGCCCTGAATTACTGAGCTTTGTCCTAGCCTGCAAATCGCAAGTATTTCTCTTCTCTCCCTGTCGGGCCTCAGACATAATGGCACAAAAGAAACCTCCAAGCCATCCTAATTTTAGAAGGCGCTCTTTTGCTGGACAGTTCCCCAGTGACCCGACACGGAAAGCAAAAAGGATCTGGAAAAGGCACTTGCTGCTGTTTAGAAGCAGGCAGAAGCACTGAAGTGTCCCACCTCGGTGCATTTAGCGTGCTGTTAGAGAGGGCAGGGGGCTGAGGCCTACGCAGACGCTAATGGCCGCAGTACCCCAGAGTGCAGCCCACAGCTGTCTTGCCCTCGTAACTGAGACTGCAGGCAAAGCTGAGCAATTTCAAACAGATTTTTCTTGCCACTGAACTTAAACATCAACAATTTCCCCCAGTGGAAGGAATTCTGATGGACAGACGCTTTGCTTTGGTGTTGGTTTTGCTTTATTTATTATCAGATGTGTTTATTATGACCCATGAACTGAAGATAGTGTTCATTGTCCTGCCACCATGAAGAAGCTCTCAGGGCTGGCCAGATGTGGGTGGTTCCTACACCAAAATGAAAAAGGGGATATCTGTGAGCTAGATCTTGCAGGATGATAAGAACTCTGCCTTCAGGCTGCAATTAAATACTTAGGAGCATAACCCTCTGGCTAAGTGGTGTTGGCAGTAGCAGAGACTGTGTCTAGTTAGTGGTTATGGATTCTTATTACAACTGGTGTGTCGTGCTTCCATACAGAAATCCAGAAAAAGCGAGACCCTCTCTGAGTGTCTTTCATAGGCAGAATACTAAAACACGTCACTACAACAGTTACATGAAGGACAAATTAAACCAGTAAAACTTCCTTTCCCTTTGGCAAAAGTCTGTTAACTTTATTCTTGATGCACCAGAATAATTATCCAGTAACCAAATTACTTTCTGCCACATCATTTTTCCATTCTCCAACCATTACTGTATTTGTGAATAAGTAGTAAAGCAGAACTCAAGAAGAGGAATTTTAGTCAAATTAGTCTGGCCTGTGACTAAGCTTTTGCAGAAGTCAACATCAAAGTGACAGAGGTGCATGCAGGACCCTACTGTACCTGAGTGACAGGCTCTGGGCAGCACCTTTCCACTGCCAGTGATTTCAGCCATCTATAATGAAGAAGGCAGGTCTCATTAAAGCCCACGCAGTTTTACTGGTGTCTCTTGGGACATCCACAAAGGCCCTCTGCTGAAATTGATGGAATAATGTAGGTTACATGGTTATCACAGTGCCACATGTATGTGTGTCTATATACATGGTTTGGCAAGAGAAGCTGCGATGTCAAATTTTAGGATTCATTGTTCATATCTAACAGATCTGCAATACAGCAGAGATTTAAGAATATTTAAGAATACACCCAAAAATACGACTCACACTATAGAATACGAAGTTACAAATTAACTTCATTTTATACATCTTGGAGAGCTATGTTACTTGTCATGATTGTATTTATTCAGGTGTTCATTCTTCTCCATGAAAAGAGAAATGGTTGCCTTATGTGGATGCTGCAAGTGCTATAAATGGCTATTTGGTGAGTTTTAAGCATGTACTTCAATATCTTGCCAAGTCAGAATTCTGAGAAACAGAGATTTAAATTTTAATGACAAGGTAAATATGTTTATGGATGAAGAAAAGGGTAGAATGTGTGTATCTGCATCTGCGTGTGTGTTTCTTTGCGTGACAAGGGGACTGGAAGTTCAGGAGCACGTTCACATTGCGCGAGAGAGATCAGTGTAGAGGTCTCTAAAGTTCCAATGATGGCACTACATCCCAGATCCAGGAAGAGCATAGCTGTGCCCGTATAGAGCTGTGCTTGGGCTGCCTAGCCATGCTACAGTCTAAGACTATTTAGACCGGATGTCCAGCTGTGCTACAGTAGCAACACTGCCTGCAAGACAGTACAAGGTTCGAACGCATTTTGAAGAGGTTCTCAGATCTTTACCACGACTATGCACTGGGTGGTATGATGGCTTGCGTCAGTAAGATGACATTCACAGCAGTGTGAATGAGTATGTCCTAACCAAGAGTGTCAATATAAGAGCACAGAAAGAGACGAGTGGTTAGTAGAGACAGAGTGAAACTGTGGGGCCCCTTAAAATCTCACACATAGCATTAAATGGTACCAATTGTCCAGAAGCAGATATGATGTGGACTAATGTAGTCACAAAAAATCCACATTACTTTAAACAGGGAGATGCACTAGAAGGACCTTAAACAGAATAAGATGCCCAAAAATTTAAAGCACAGGAGGAAAAGTCTTACCCTTGGAAATAAGAGAAGACTTTGGCAACAAAAGCAGATATAATGGCTGAAACTCTAACTCACCATGTTGAAGAGATCAAACTCAGGAGCAGCAAAAGCAAAGGAGGAAAAAAGAGGGCTGAATTCAGTATGAAGTATGTTTTCAAGGGATAGAGAAAGATGCCTAATGAGAAAAGCAAGGCCAGAAAAGTTTGTCAAAGTTTCCACACCAAACAATTTGTTCAGCCAGCAGAACTGTAAATCAGAGACTATTTTATTTTTGGCACAGATATAGAAGAAATGTTCTAGTCAGGAAAACATTTTTCATTATGTGCTGTGTAACCTCCCTTTCATAGAGAAATGTTATATCCAGGACTAAAAACCTGTCTAGAATGTTCTGTAAAACAGTCTAATTTTATCCATAATCTCCTAGTAGCTCTATCAATATCTCATCTTCTTTAGTTTCTCTTCCTTGTGTTTGTTTCCCGCACCAACATACTCAAATGAGTCAAGAGGTTCTGGCAGCTTTCCAGCAAATTAGGCCCATAAAAATATATTTCACATTACTTGAAAATGGTTTGCACTGTCCCACTAAAAGCAGGCATACAGATTTAATCTGTTAAAAGGACTTGTGAATTTACATCTGAATGCAGAATACTTTTTTCTAAGAGCTAGTTGTACCTCAGAAGGCATATAAAATGAAAAGAGGCTCCTAAACATAACTGTTTTATGAGTGGATTCCAGAGAAGCAGCAAGATGAGAATACCAAAAATAGTCAGGGCTCCAAGTACTTTGTTAAGAGGCACTTTAACTCTTCAATATGTTTATTATTTGCACCACACGCTCATGAAATAAACAGGCAACTCCTAATTTAACACATTTTTCATATTGGAGCAGCTAGAGTAGCTCTCATCCATGTAAATGCATGTACAGAATTTTCTCCAACAGCACTATCCATTAGAGATGCTGTCATATTTTGACAAACAAATCAGATTTGGTTTCAATTCCAAGTTCCATCCTATAGTCACTTCATCTTGTGCAATTCACAACGCCCCCTCACAAGGACATAAGCCTGGGCTTTGGGCTGCTCATACCTGCCACACTAAACACAAGGTAGCCACCTCTGGCCCCTGCCTCAGTCTTCCTTGTAACCCATCTCAGGCATTTTCAGGCAGATTGCAACACAACCCTTGACCTCCGACATGCCACCTACCAGAAGCCTGATCCCCTAGGAAGCCCTCATGGTGAACAGCCTCTGGGGTTGCAGCCTGTGCTGCTTCCTCATCCCACATCAGGCTGTGCCAGATGCAGGCTCAGCCCCATCCTCCTATGCCAAAGGTCTTCTGCTCTAGCAAATGGGAAACTTGAGAGGCTGGTGCTTACAGGAGTGGGGTTGACTTTCTGTTCTGTTTCAGTTACTCACTGCCAATGTCCAAGAAGGCCACTTCCTCCACCTTCCTCCCCAGAAAGTAGACATGGTAACCCTCTGGGCTTTCTGTGATGACCTTCAGTTCTGTAACTCCAGTGGCACAAAACCTCAGTCACAGCAGTAGCCTGAAGGATTACCTGAAGGTAAATTATATTGTTATAACTTACCCTAAAAAGTCAACTTTGCAGCAAGGCCTGCTTTCCATTACCCTGTTTTCTGAGGAGTGCAGTTGCTTCCCCAGTGCTGGCTTATGCCTGAAAAGATGCCATTATGTTGGCCAAAATACCCAACCCAAACAGAACACCTTTTAATCAGCATAGCTTGTTCTTGTGAGAAGCCAGTTTAAGTGGTGAAAGAAAATGTCTGCTAGTACAATAAAGGTTCCTGCAGGCCTGAGGTATTTAAAGGGAACTTAGCCTTGGCAAGTGAGGGGGTGTCTTCCCATGCTGGAGAAGACCTGTCAGGAGGCTCCAGAAGTGGAGCAGAAAATGACTGAGACCCTTCCCTGGGTGAAGAAACATCTTTTGTTTAAACCTGAAGCAGCTCAGAGACGTAATGACTGATCCAAAGAGGCACCGGCTTCCTTCTTCACAAGGAGATGATGTTAGCACTTCCGCTACTTTCACAATATCTTCAATGATTATTTTTTCCAAAATACACCAAGACCAACCTTCAAGCTGGTAGGTGGTATTGCAGTACAAGCAACATTTTTTTTTACATGTATGGGCTTTTTGCCAGTGTATCCTCTCCCTCTCCAAGCAGAAGATCTGTGATCAGCCTGAAGAGTTGCAGGGACTGATTCACTCAACTACTGGCAGGCCTTCCTTGGTCCCTCATCATGATCTAAGACACAAATCGTCTTAAAAATTGAACATTTCAGTTCTTTTCAGCTCTTAGAAATGACAAAGTGGGTTAAAACAGCCTGGATAGGGACAAAAAGACTCATTGTGCAACAACTTTTGGCTGTCTCTTAGGTTACACAGGGCAGGAAAAAGAATCATATTTACAGTTGCTGGTTGGGAGACAGCTGCTATTGTTATTGGTGGTTTACCCCATTTGTCTTTTTAAAACCACTTTCATTACCAAACGCTTGAGATAGATAGAAACTTCCTACTAAATTTATAGAGTGAGTAACTGTAGAAGAGGTGAGTGGCAGCAGAATCTAGCAAAGCTTGAGAGCTGTTTTGAAGTGGGAGTCACCTTCCCAGGCAGGTCTCCAGCTCCATGCTGGGGCATGAGATGCTCCTCATCCCTGTCAGGGGCTCATGTCTGGTGCTGAGTGCACACAGGCAGCTCATTGTTGCCAGTTGGATCCCACACCCCTCTGGGTAGGAGGTATAAAGTTCCAGAAGGAAGAGGCAAACTTGAAATTTGGTGGGTACAGACCCTTGTTTCACTTTTGTGAGATGGAGGGGGAAATGACTGAACACTCATCAGTTACTGTTAAAATCTGATGATCAGTCTTGATGCTCTGTGAAACTTGGGAGTGAGGGAAGGACCAAAAATGTATGCTAAAACCCATAGTCCAGATGACCTACTTAAGGTTTTTCAAATACTAATGTTGATTTTTGTCATTAATTAACTAAGGGATTCTCTAGGATGCTATGGATAGGTTGGGGGTTGTTTTGTGTAAAAAACAAAGTAGTGTTTACTACAGACAGATTAAAAACAAGAGCGAAAGTAGGATTTGTTGTTGGTCCAGATGAGTATTTTACTTTCAATTTTAGTTTTAATTTAATTGTCTAAACAAGGCACGGTTTGTGACCCTAACTGTTTACAGCACAAAGACAGACTGCATTATGAAAGAGAGGAAACCAAGTATTGGAAAGACAACGGCAATGCAGTTATGCAGAAATGGCATTACCTGGTCAGCCATGATGTGTCATTTATTCCATTTACCTCTTGCATTCTCTCATCTCTCCTTCAATCTTTCAGCTGCCAACAGAATCTCCATTTTTCCTCCTCCCAGTCCATGTGACATAATTACTTACTGATATGCAGCCATGGAATTGCTTGGCACATTACTGAAAAATATCATCATGTCCACCCCAGAGCTGAAAATAATTATTTGTCAAAGATATTTCTTTGATACTAATGACATTTTTCCTAATAATTTTACTTCAATTGTCTTTGTGGTGATAAGGAGGATGAAAAGATTGCCATGAACATACACACCTCCCAGATGCCATGTGGCAACTGAACACTACAAAATCACAGAATCACAGCATGGTGGGCACAAAAAGCAACCTCTGCAGATTAACTCCTGCTCAAAGTAGGGTGACCTAGAGCAGGTTACTCTGGGAAGGTCCTCTCAGGTGTTTAATATCTTCAAGGATGGAGACTCCACAACTTCTTTGGGCAATGTGAGCAGTGTTCAGGCACCATTTCAGCAAATTTATTTTTCCTACACTTAAGGAATTCTAATTTGTGCTCATTTCCTATTATTGATGCCTGGCATACACCACTAGGAACTGGCCTCCAGCTGTACTTCATGCCACTGACCACAACCCTTTGAGCCCAGAAGTTCAGCCAGATTCCAATCCACCATTCCAACCCACCATCATCTAGCCCATACTTCATCAACTAGTCTACTAGGATGCTATGGGAGACAGTATCAAAAGCCTCTCTGATGTCAAGATAAAAATCATCCACAAGTGTCCCCTTGTCCATTGATCCAGCCATTTCATCAGAGAAGATTATCCAGTTGGTCAGCAGTGATTTGCCTTTCTTAAGTCCATGCTGAATACTTCCAGAAATCTTCTTGTCCCTAATACAATCAGGAAGAAGTTCTTCATGGAGAGGGTGGTGAGGCACTGGAACAGGTTGCCCAGAGAAGCTGTGGATGCCCCATCCCTGGCCATCTTCAAGGCCAGGCTGGATGAGGCTTTGAGCAACCTGGTCTAGTGCAAGGTGTCCCTGCCCATGGCAGGGGGGTTGGAACTAGATGGTCTTTAAGGTCCCTTCCAGCCCAAACCATTCTATGCTTCTATGACAATTTGTACACGGTTAGTAGTCAGGTATCTGGCTGTACGTGAAATTTAACAAGAAACTTGACAAATAATAAATTGTGTTGAAGAACTAAAATTATCTGGAAAGCAAGTGATAAAGACCTTTGTCAGTTTGCTCAGAGAACTCAGGTACTGCCTGTGCTTCATGATTTTTACTACATGGTATGTCAAGTTAATACAATCTGGCAAATTTAATTCAGTTTCCATAGCTGATCATGTGTTTTATTCTAGCCTCCATTCTCTGTGGAGCCATTGAGAAGCCATTCTCATAGGCTTTCTCTCCTGGACCACTGTATCTTGTGCTACTTTATTTTTGCTCAGCTTCAGCTGGAAGACTGGAAAGTGTTTCTACGGTATTCCAGCCTGCAGTGGGGTAAGAAAAGCAGTGGGTTATTATTATTTACGTATCTTCAAAATCTTCAGGAAGAAAACGCAACTCACTTCAAAGCCACCCATCTCTAGGAGGAGTGATCCAGATAGGCTATGATACAAAAGGTACTGGGCACTGTCCTTTCTGTCTCCCAGTTTAGCACTTACACAAAATTATTTTAATATAAAATCATGTCTGCCACTGTGATTGTTCAAAGCTCCATTCTGGAAGGACAGGTGTTTTCTGCAAATGCTTAACAAAATTTCACATGCATTTGGGAAACTTAGGTAGGATTTAATTAATTGGGGGTGGGCTTTGCTGTTTAGGCTGCAAGTTATTTAGCACTATCATATCTGAAATGCCCATGAATATTCACCAATACATGCTGTTATGAACAACAGGCATTACAATAGCATCAAGGGCAAAGTATTTTTAGGTAGCTGTAAGGTATGCTATAGCTGCACATGTTTCAGAGTCGCAGCTTCGGAATGGGCACCTTAGTTCTAATCTATGAACCAAAATTCAGGTGGATATGGTCTGAGATGTGCTGCTATCTGTTCCTGCCACCAACATGGAGACACTTGGATGTAGATAAGAACTTGAATAGGCTGTGCTTCTGCATTTTGTTTACCAAAAGCCTTTTTTCCCTTACATACAATGCTGAAGAAATGCTTGGTTAATGTGGGGTTCTAAGGACTCTTTCGGAAACTACAGTCACAACGCACAAAGCCTTGTTTCTGAAATAAAAGACAATGCATGCCATTAGATGTTCTTCCCTGTGTTTCAAAGATCTGGCCCTGCTGCTAAATACAGCACCAGTCATATCTTTCGTGCGAGAAAGTCATCCTCCCCATGAGATACCAGATCTGGTGTGTAGCTAGGACAAGTGAATGCTCTGTCTGTTATCAGAGTGCTGGTAGCTGTTCCTCCTTTCAAGGAGTTCATCCAGCTGGTTTACAGCTCTCACAGCTCAGCCAAGAGGGTGGGGGGAAGGGGATTAGCCCAATAGTTTCAGTAAATTACACACATTCATCAGCCCCTTGACTTCTACACTGAAGTTCTTGCCTTTTATGGCAGACCCAGGGAAGATGATATAACGGTATGCTGTACAGCAAGCATAGACGGAGCTGGGGTTATATTTCATGTATCTTTACAGGTCTTGTTTTGCAAACTTTTCTAAAGGAATTCTGAATTTATAGTCTGACAACCGATTTCACTGCAAACGGCAACTGAGTGTCTGTCAAAAGCTCTGTGCTCTGTCAGAGCAAAAGAAGGAAAGAAAGTAAGAAAGGCAGGTGTGTGTTACTGAATGAAGCTCTCATCCATATGCAAGTATGCACACACGGTCCTTAAAACTCTGCTCCTGACACCAGTAGCAAAATTCTCATTAAAGTTGGGATTTTACTCTGGGCCTGTGCTCGAAAACAAATTTGCATAGCTGTTACTGTTTTTCGTGCAATAACAGAAAAAAAAAAAAAGAGTGGTTTTTGAATGAAATGATCGTAGAAAGACACCATTGTCTCCATGTGGAGCGGGTTATTGTGAAAGAAACTTGCTAAATTAAATCCTTAACACTGTTTCCAGATTTTAATGTGAGTTTTGGGAGGGATGGGAGATTTCTTTTGGTACATTCCAACAAGTGTTGAGCTTTCTTTTGTGTTACAGAGCTCTGATCATCTGGCTTTCTCCATAGGACTTGAGTGGAACTTCTCCAGTTTCTGCTAAATATGGAGCTGGCCAAATAAAGTTGCACAAAACAGCAAATTTAGGATAACCATGCCTAAGTGTGTGGGCATTTGGGATCTCATCCAAATGAATCCAAAGAGGAAGTTGTATGGGCCTGATTCTCACCTCACTCTTTTTCTGTCATCATGTTATGCTGTTATAAATCAACAATGGGAGATTTATTTTCTTGCTAGATTCTTTGCATAGATACTAGCAACTCAATGCATTAAGCACTATGGTTTTCTTCTCCTTCTACCAAGGGAGCTTTCTAACCCTCAGTACGACATCTTTAAAATTATTTTGCAGGAAAAGTAGAAGAAATGTAAGGCTTATTCTGACATTTCGTTGTGCCCTAACTTGATATGTTAGTTGGATTTGATCCCATACAGCAGTTTAAGTGGATGGAAAAGGAACATATTTGGATTGCCTGAGTGCTACCAATGAATGCAGAAGTGCCAAGCCACGTAACATAAGCCTCTTGAGAAGGCGTTAAGGATGTACAACTGGGGAGTTACCAACAGTTTTCACCACACCGATCATCCAAACATAGTATGGGCAACTTAGCTTTCGGAAACTAAGCAACAGGAATTCATGGCTGAAATTAGTGGTTCTCAAAAGTCTTTCCCACCATAACCTTCTGTAACCCTTCTCCTTTAAACTACAGTATTCATTATGGACCATATCCTGTGTGTAAGGTGAACCTACACAGATATTCATAGGACTACTGATTCTGAACGTTGCTTTGGATTCACAACAGGATTTGGGTGAGGGGAACCTGGATTTGTTAAAATCCATACATTACCATACTTTAGGACCTGCAAATCCATATAAACTCCTTCTGACACAAAGCTGGCAAACCCGTTCTGGATGAAAACAGGAACAGCTCACACAGTAATGTCATACAACCTTTTTTTTCACTATAATAAATAAAATTTCCTTTGTGTCTTCTGCACTCTGAAAGGTGACTAAAAACATAGATTCATCTTAATCTAGGTTAGCTCAATAAATCCACCTGAATTTTTCCACTGATATATTTTATCCTGAGTTGGTAAACTTCTAGGAATTGTGGTTGGAAGGGACGTCTGGAGGTCATTGAGTCCAACCTGAGTCCAAAGCAGGATTATTGCCAGCACTAGACCATGTCAACCCGCTCTCTACCTTGCTGTTATTTTTTGAAGTCATATTATTTCACCATGATATCTTGCAATGACAAAATAAAACAGAAGAAGAGGAAAAGACACACTGAAAACATCCAGAGGCAGAAAGGGAATAGTTGGATCTGGATTTTAAGAGGGTTTCTTACTTTCTGTCATCAAGAGGCTCTGTGTCCAGTGATAGGCAATTAGGGAATGGGCAGGTCACACTTGCTCCGTAAGGCAGTTGAGACAACAGTGGTAAGTGTTCACCGTGGAGAAGAAAAATGAAAATGAAGCCCAGTTAATATATGTAACAAGTTCTAGTTAGTGGGTCAAGAAAAAAAACAGCCCTCAAAGATTTATATCCCACATGAATAGATTAATGCTCTTTTGGAAGAAATTACCTAACCCAGGACAGGACAGCAAGAGTGAACAAGTTATTGTTCACAAACATGGCAGAAATAGTTGGAATGAAAAATAGTAGAAAACAACCTAGATCCCTTTTCCTTCAAATAAGCAGTTTCAGCTGATTAAAGGGCAGGTGAATAATGCTCTGTTTAGAAATCTGAAATTGTGGTGGGTAACATCTGAAGGACTGTGGCTCCCCTGTGAAAGATTTCTTTGGAGATGGCTGGCACTGCAGTGCAGGTTGGTGTGTGCTGGCCACACACTGGGATGTGTCACACTGAAGCTGGGATCAGCAACAGCCTGAAGGATGGAAAAATAAGGCAAGCTTGCAACCTCTGTGGCAAAAAAAAAATCAGTCTTTAAAGCGAAGGTAGCAGGATGGTGATCAGCAGAGCTGCACCGACTACCTTGCAGCCATGCCCTGCTCCTTCACCCTAATGCTTCCTCCTTCAGCAGCTGCTCCAGGTAGCTCTTGGATGACCTCCAACACATCCAGATCAGCTCTTACCATCCCACCTACCTCCCCACAGTGAACCAACTCTCACCAGAAAGAAAGCAGGCATGCAAGGGGCTGCTGGGGACAGCTATGGCATCTGGTGAGGAGGACAGGGCATCATCAATGGGATCTTTTGGTACTAACTGCATGAAGAATTATGTGGATGTGAATTCAAAGGTAGCTTTGTGGGTTTTTAGTGATAAATGATTGCTGTAGACCCCCTGTCTATTTAACACAAGAAGAGCAAAACAGCAGGAAAATCTGGGGATTTGCAGAGATCTGCAGTTTTAGAGTATTTTGGCCATGAATTCATAGCTCTGAATCCACAAGCATATAACTTTTACTCCATCACTCCATGTGTTTGTACCTAATGTATACACCCATCAATATATAGTCTTGCAGACTACTTTCTCATCTGTCCCCCAAAAGTGCTCAGAGCACTTTATACTTGCATTTAGCTTCTCAGGATTAGTGGTGGGTTATATTGAGATGACTTGAACTTAAGGACGTTAGAGATATTTGGGGGGATCCAGTGAGTTCAGGATGCTAAAGTTCACAGTCCATGCGTGAAGCATGTGAATCCCAGTTTAGTCTGAGGAGAACAGCAGGACAAAGGTCTTGTCACACATGCTGAGTCGTTGGAAACATGATCACATGAGGTTAGAGTAGTCATCATAACTGATGTTAGGGTCATATCTCGTTTCTGATGAGTTTCAGCTGGTCCTGCTATGAAAATGTAGAGCAGCTGGTTTTTAAAGTTTTGTGAAGTGCTGTATAGGCAACATAGATGGAATTCTGGAATAACTGTACCTAGAAGATCCTTTAAGCTTCACAATTAACCATAGATCCTCTTTAGCTATACTGCCACATCCATGTGGCCAACAGAAAGAGCCCAGACACCCAAAGAGGGAACATTAGGATCATACAGTCTTACATTTTGCAAGCCAGGAAAACTTTGCTCAGTAACTTCTGCACTGAGATTATTGTTTCTGTTTGAGCTTAATGTGTATCTTTAAGAAAAAATATCCATTTATAACTTAAAAGCATCAGGTGTGGGAAAACACACCACATCCATATTCAAATTGCTCCAAAGATTAGGTAGTTTCCCTTTTAAAGATTTGTGCTTCATTTTTTATCTGCTTGTCTCATTCCAGCTTTCAACGACTTGGTCCCGGTATGTTTTTTTCTGTGAAATCACTCTGCCACGATCTGAAGTGTTTTTCCATGTACACATTTGTAGGCTAGAATTAATTCACTTCTAAATCTTCTCTTGGATAAATAAAATAGACTAAGTTTCTTAAATCTTAACCTGTCAGGTATGTTTTATAGACCCTGAGTTGTGCTTATAAACCTTCTCTGAACACACTCCAGTTCCTTGGTGTCCTTTCTGAAGTAAGGACATGAGGTCTATACTTTGGTAATGTTCTTCATCATGTCAGAGAAAGGGATAATACCCCTTTTCCTATTTTGATTCCCTCTTGCTTCTGCAATGAAGGACTGCATTCACGAACTTATTGCTATGTTGCAGCAAGACCACATGCTTCATGGGCTGCCTAATATGATTTCTTCGTGTTTTTCAGATTGATCCACAGGGTAAAGTTCCATATTTTATAAGGATATTCTATCCTTACTGCTTTTCTAGCTTTATGATCCAGCACCAACATACTGCTCTATTTACCAACTGATTCTTATGAGTACATGTAGATTTTGTAACCATGCAATTATTTACAAATTCCACTTTTATTATTCTTCCCCACTTTCACTAGCACAAGTTCGTGCCATACTCTGAGAAAGTCATTGAGCATCATTTGGCCAAAATCAGACCTCTGAGAAGCATACCAGGAATGATTTTCTAGCACACTGTTTCTCCATATTCAGTTGTTTTCAAGCAACTTTTAATGCACGTTTATTATATTCTCTATTTTTAATACAGTGCTACGTCTGGAACATGTTTCTTTTATCTGCACACCAAAAGGAACTCAGTCAAATATTCTGTTGTTTCTCGCTTTTACTCGTGCAACGCTAATAATGAAAAGCTCATGTAGACTCTGCAGCATCCTATCTGTGCTTTTTGACTATAGGAAACAATCATAGCAGATCTAGCTCCCTAGGGCTTTGGTCAGTCTGCTGGGAGACATGGTTTACGCATTAAAAGACATCAGACCTTTGACTGGCTGATGTGTTACCAAACTGCTTAAATGACTCCTGCCAGTTCCCACACATTTCATTTACACATGTCATAGCAGCACACGGCAAACCCTAGGGCTGGTTTGGGCAATGATGGCGAAACACAGTCATGATGTGTTCACACTGATAGCAGTGCCAGCAGCACTGCTATCTTTCTCAAACATCAAATTTCCTCAGAAAAGACATCACAGTTATGTTACAAGGCCTGTTATCGAAAAACTATCTTAAATGATTT
This sequence comes from Eurypyga helias, assembly GCF_000690775.1. Classification (NCBI taxonomy): domain Eukaryota; kingdom Metazoa; phylum Chordata; class Aves; order Eurypygiformes; family Eurypygidae; genus Eurypyga; species Eurypyga helias. The sequence goes on along the minus strand of NW_010244894.1, from coordinate 3,527 downwards.
GCTGTAACAACCTTTCTGCAGCTTCACTCAACACCTACGCCAGGCTACCCAGCTGTATACCTATTGTGATTATCCTATTTACTGTTTTCAAATATTGGCATTAAATCAGAATTTTCAGTCCTCTGCTACTCTCTCAGGGTTGGTTTATAAGAAAATCAACATTAGCAGCTTAGAAAAGCTCTTTCCAGCTAAGAAGAGCTGTATGAAATTCTTTCAATCAGTGCATCCTAAGTGACTGCTTAACCATGAGAAATTAATTTAGAATTCCTCCTTTCATCTCAACCTTATTCATCAGAGAGTTTTTTGAACTAATACCTTTAGCCTTCCTAATCAGGTACCTCCAAGTTCTTCCGAGTTCTGATTACCTGTGAACGTCACGTGCGATTTCCATAATATTTTTGTTTGGACCGGGTTATTTGTTTATTGTTCTTGTCCAACGGTTGGTTCATTTTAGCTGTTATTTGCCAGCAAGACAAAGTGAGCAGGTTCCTAGACTCCCAGCAGAGGAACTTTCTCATCACAAAAGCATGCCGCAGGTGTCAGGGCATGAAGCCTCACACCACATCTGATAGATTTGGGGACGGAGAGAGAGGGGATGGTATGTCAAGCACCTTGTGTCACAGTGCTCGCACGTCAGAGAGCGTGGAGGCCCTGGCACAGAGCTGTGGGAGTATTTTGTCACTCAGTCACGTCCCGTCCTGCAGGCTCTGCTGGCATCGGATGATCTGATCTCTCACTTGCCGTAGTTTGAGCTTCAGGGCTTCATTTGCTTTGGATAAACACCCTGCGATCCAGGTGCTAACCTAACCCAGTTCACAGGAAACAGTACCCCCTGCATTGGGCTGAATGAACGATGTGCCACAGATCCCTAAGTCCTCTGGCCACATGAGAAACGCCATCACAGTGGGATGTCAGACCTGCTACTACTGTGGCTGGGCAGAAACCATCAGCAGCAAGAGAAGAACCACAAAAAAAAACAAGGAGGGAAGGCATAAGCACAACTCCTGTGTGGCATGAATTAATTCTGTTCAAGGCTTTTAGCTTATTTCTACCTCCTTACACTCTTTTGGTGCTTTACTTCATCTGTTGACAATTAAACACCAGCTGTATGTTTAAACCATAGCTTCAGCTGAATCCTGGGAGTCGATGTCTCGAGTAACCTGTGAGAGGATGGGCCAGGGGCCACATAACACACCTGACACGCAGTCCTAGTGAACCATCTTGGAAAACTGCACAACTTTATGAGTCAACATGCTATTCCTTAATCCACAGAGACTGTCAAATCCCTTCAAAGATGGGACCAAACACACAGCAGAGGATTCAGCAAAGCGAAAGTTACCTTTGGTAAACTGCACTTTCAACATGCTTCAGCTAATATGTTAGCTGCTTTGTTTAGACATTCTAGAGGAGATTATCATACACAAACTCAATTAAAAAATACAAAGATAAAGTACTGTAAAGGTAGTATAAACATTTAAGAAGTTAAAACTTAGTTTTGTGGCATTAGGTTATGTGTATTATATTAATAATTAGGAAGGATAAGAAAATTATTTTCAAATAGAGGCACCTAATTAAATTTATCATGTAAAATAACAAAGAGAGATTGCACTATTTCAACTTTACTCTACAGTTGATTAAAATCACCCATACATGATGTAACTGTACCTCTTCTACACAGACAAAATGGAAGCTGTTAAGGAGTATCCACTAAGTTTTAAATTTTGCAGAGGATGTGGTTTCTCGAGGTGATTAAACACATCTTCCCCACCTCAACTGAATCCGCTACTATAGTTCAGTACGGAGTGTGAGTTCATGGTATCTTTTTCTGCATATTACCCTGGGTCCTGAGAGTGGTTTGGCTTCATCAATCCTGGCCAGTTCAGCCACTTTGAAACTATTTTATTCTGAAGTAGTCCTAAATTACACTGTATTTGAACAGTTTCAGCAATATAGGGTTTGGCCCAATATGGACATAGGTTAATAGTTTTGTGGTGAGGTAAAAGTCCAAAGCTATGCTCAATATAAATAATTGGAAAACTGACATAAGAAATGCATGCTCTATCTCTGTAATGTCAAAAAATTATGAAAAAAAAATATTTTTCACATCCTCATGAAGATGTGAGAGTCACTGGAACAGTTTCCAACCACCAGAAATGCTCCTGTAGCCACAAACTATGATTTTGTTGCAATGCATCCAAGTGGTTTTTGAGATCTGCCAGGAAGGCAAAGTTTTCTTTTTCTGCCACAGTATCTCCAGACTTCTGCCAGGGTGCAGCAGCAGGTCTGGACCGAGGGGTACTGGTCCACAGCTATGCCACAAGGCTGGGGAGAACTTTCTCAATGATATGCAACTTCTCAGGGTTGGAGGGGCAGCCCTTGCCTCCAGCCTCCCCACAACGGTTCTTCCCAGCCAAAGACCCTCATCCTGGGAGTTGAGACATGGTCTGGCCCTGACACTGACCTCTACTCCACAGACCCCTTCACTGGTCATCAGAGGTCTCATCCAAGCCAGGATTTTTAGCAGCATGGTTGCACTGTGCATAGTTGCACTCACAACTCAAATTAAGGATGACTTCAAGCCACAAAGCTGGGGAGACAACCACCTGAAATTTGGGTATTTTATTTCATGCCTGAATATACTCAGCAGCCATGTAAACTCCTGCAGAGAGTTTATGGTGGACTGGCTTGGTCGTTAGAGCTGGTTTTTGGTTTGCTGAGACTGACCTTATGCTATTTGCTGGCAACAGACTTAAGCAGAATGATCATGCACAGTACCAGCCTGTCATATCCTCAAGCTGCCGTGGCAAAAAAACAGACTATCCCCTCTTGAAAGCAGCTCGGAACAGCAGAGCGATAAGCTGGAAAATCGTGTCTATCAATCAGGTGCAGAGAGTGAAGGGAGATTTTCTGCTCTAGTAATCAGTGAGCACTAAATGCAGTAAAATCAGGGGTGCTGGGAATGGTTTTCTCCCATCTCACAACTCCTTTTGAAGACTTTTCTACAGCAGAGTCCCAGTTGGCTGTCTCTAGACCCAGTAGAAATTTTCCAATTGGGTTTAATGTGACCTGAATGAGAGAAACAAACATTGAAGTAGTGTCAGGAAACACATGATCACGATCTATACACAACTGCATCAGACCATCAATCTGTTTTTCTCAAAGTAGGAATGAGAGATGTCAGAAGTAATTATCTTGCACCGTGTTAATCACCTATCTAGAGGGCATTAGTACTGCACAGGTAATCCTTCATGTCTGTGTCTGCACACAGTCAAGCAGAACTGCTGTCTATCCTCCAGACCCTTAAGGTCTCTGGCATTTAGAAGTGAGCAGCCACACGGTTCTGCACCAAAATTATGGAACCAGGCAGAATCGTCAGCTAACCGCTCACAAACTTCATCAGTTGCTTTTTCTGTTCCTTTTGGTATGCAAAGACTTCTTATACTAAATTAAGTCCTCCAAACAAGTAAATGGGGAAATATGATGTCTGGTTATGATGATGGTGTCTGTGAATCTGTGTGAATCTGTGA
>NW_010244893.1:0-205 GCF_000690775.1 Eurypyga helias | reverse complement strand
AGAGAGGCAGGGAAGAGTGATTTTTGTATAACTTGTACCGTCCCTGCTATTTTTACAAAATACTATTTAAATTTTCTACTTGTTTACAGTTTCTGTAGGAAGAGATCAATTTTAAACCCAGTCACCTAGATAATATTCAGCCCCTTATTTTTTAGATTAATGTGCAGAAGCTGAGATTGCCTGTTCCTCATCTATTTAAAGAAAA
>NW_010244892.1:921-1131 GCF_000690775.1 Eurypyga helias | reverse complement strand
GGCCCCCCGCCCTGGAGCCCCCCGACCAGCTCCGCCAGGACGTCGGGCTCTGCCAGGACCTGCGCCGCAGCCTCGAAGCCCTGGTCACCGGGAAGATACCGGAGTCGAGGGGTAGGTGACGCCCACCCACCCCGCGCCACCATCACCCCCTGGACGTGGTCTCCGTGGAGACCAGTGAGGAGTGGGTGTCCCTCAGGGGCTGTACTGGGA
>NW_010244892.1:345-715 GCF_000690775.1 Eurypyga helias | reverse complement strand
CGGGTCCCAGTATCGCTCCATGTCATCACTGGGGACACTTGCCACCATCGTCCCCTGGACGTGGTCCTCACGTTACCATGGAAACCACTGAGGAGGAGTGTCCCTCGGGGTCCGTACTGGGACCAGTGTGTCCCTTGGGGTCTGTACTGGGACCAGCATCGCTCCATGTCATCACCGTGGTCCTCACGTTACCATGGAAACCACTGAGGAGGAGTGTCCCTCGGGGTCCGTACTGGGACCAGTGTGTCCCTTGGGGTCTGTACTGGGACCAGCATCGCTCCATGTCATCACCGGGGACACTTGCCACCATCCTGGACGTGGCGTGGTCCTCACGTTACCATGGAGACGAGACGGGGGGGGTCCCTCGTGG
>NW_010244892.1:0-218 GCF_000690775.1 Eurypyga helias | reverse complement strand
CTGTTCCTCGGGGGCCAGACTGGGCCGAGCGTGTCCCCGGGGGTCCGTACTGGGACCAGCGTGTCCCTCGGGGTCCGTACTGGGACCAGCCCTGCTCCGTATTTCCAAGAGGATGGAGATGAACGTACTGGGAATGTCTGAGGTCGGGGACAGACGGGGCCATGAGGGCCCTGCTCCGGTTGGGGTCCCCTCGGCTCGTCCCCCCCCCTCCTCCCCCG
>NW_010244891.1:11417-26939 GCF_000690775.1 Eurypyga helias | reverse complement strand
GAGTGGGGCTGGGGGCGGGGAAAACAAAACACAGATCTGTGGGGGTAAGAAGTGGAAGTATATCCCGCAGGAGAGATGGCAAGGGATAGAAAAGATCCTGTGGAAAGATACCTGCACACTCACAGCTGCACAAACTGCCTCATTTTTATTTCATCAATCACTACTTAAACATTTCAATCAGCAGAAGATTGTAAATTCGATCTTCCAGGGAAATAATCTATTTTGAAAGGCAATAAAAGAGTGAAAAGGAAGGAGATAAGAAGCAATGACAGTTGAAGAGATAATATAAAAGAAGGATTTTCTTGTCCAAGTATTAAGAATTTTTAAAATTGTACTGTATTGTCAATTCCTCTTGTATTGTATTGTATGGATTATATTGGTTTAAAAAAAAAAAGAAAAAAGAAAAAAAAAGCTTGGGTTTGTTGATGTCTTAATCTCGGTGGGACCATCCGATCTCACACGTCCACGCAGCCACACACGGACACCTGTAGGCGAATTGCTGTACATGGAGCCTCTGATGCTTTTCCAGGCCAGGCTTGCTTTGCTCTATCCACAGCCGGTTGTATGCTACAGTTCAGACTGCTTATCACCCAACGGTCCGTATCTAGGAGTCAGTCTCTAACGCAGCCTCCTCTTAATAGTATAAAATACCCACTTGAAGAAGAACAATAAAGTATTTTCCACAAGTTACAGGATCAATACGAACTTAGTTGTTTTTTTCCAAGACAAGCCTTCCTACCCTGGCTTCTGCCATTGTTTTGCCATCACGAAAAATATGCGTCCCAAGTAGCTCATCAATCCTGGGGGGAAATGGCAGACAATAGGGCTGGAGAGGAGCGTGAGGGGTCAGCCCCTGTGTGCCTGTCCCCACCAGCCAGCCCCCGCTGAGCTTGTCCTCCAGCTCCTCTGACAGGGAACGGTGCTGACCACGCCGCTACTGAAACCTCCTGTGCCAACACTAGCAAAGCTGTGCCAGGCATGTTGTCGAAAGTGCGTGCGAGTGTGTGTGTGTGTGTGCGCGCACACGCCTGCCCCGCTGGCATGTGCTGCTGGAAGCAGAATTGGCATGAGCTGGTTTGGATGATGGGGCTGGTCTGGGGCAGAGGAGCACCGTATGGCCCCCGGGATGTGTGCGTGGTCCCGCGGTGATGCTTTCCGAACCCCTCCGCCACTACCTGCGCGCCCCTTGCCCCAGCTGCCAGGGCAGGGGTACGGGGGAGAGGAAGGCGGGCTGCTTTCTGCTCCCAAGGGGGGCAGGTGCAGGGATGGCCCTCCCCATGGAGGGGCAGAGGGCGCATCCACCGCCACACGCTAGCACTGCCCGGCTGTTCTCGTAGCTGTTAAACCTCTACGAATGGTCCAACCCGTGAAAAATCCCGCTGCACGGGTGGTGCAATTTTGCAGCTTGCATTTAAAAAGCATATAAAATCGTCATCAAAAAATTCAGCTCTTGCTAAAACTATTCATCAAGACCATGCCAGACAGCTTCTTTTCCTACGACATCACAGCCAGGTGCTAATTTAATTTTATTCAAGAAAATAGGAGAGGTAATAGGTTCTGGCACCAAGTATTTTCATGAGAGCATACAAAAACCACTAGAGAATTTGCTACCTCTCAAAGCCATTGATATCTGAGCTATGTCTTTATAAACAGGGCACAACTATTTATTGCTGTGGTTTACAAGATAAGGGCTAATAATTTAATATATAAAAGACTTTTAACTAGAGTAATCAGAAATCCAGTGTAACCCTAGAGTGCTTTGTGTTACAGGAGCTTCGAAAGGTTTGACCCTCTAAGCGTTTGAATACCAGTGTATTTGCTAGTTTTGAAACACTGCGTTTAACTTTTAGCAGCAACGAAACATCACCGTGTTTGCAGTATGTAATAGTGCCAACTGCCACTTTTGAGCATATATAGTCATAAGAAGTATTAATTATTTGGAACTCATTTGTACTGAAATATTCAAAGCAGTATCCAGGTGAGAGTCCACATTCACAACCGTGTCGCAGAATTATTTAGTTTTGTGAACGTTTTATGAAAGATGAGTTAAGGCTTGGGTTGACAAGTGGCTACAGAAATTTATATCCAGCAAGCTCCCCACTAAAAAAGCAGAAAAGCGAAGACTATCTAGTCTTGTACGTTACAAATTATTGTATTTGTATACCATAGAATATTTTTCATATCTATTTTAAATGAATCTATTCTTAGCTAAATACCTGTTAGTTCATTTGGCGCTGGAAAGGGTAATATAATGTTTGCCTAGTTTTTTTAGCAAAAATTTAAAAATACAGCCAACAACAGGAAATATAAAAGAGAATACTTCTGCCCCTAGAATGCCACTAGTTAACCACTTGACTCATTTACCGACACTAATGCTAGTATATTTGCTCTATCATCTGGTTTAGTATCATTTGTAACTATTTGGTTTTAGTCTAACCTGCCCAGTGTATATTAAAAATGCCTATATTCTGTTTCACTTTGGTACTGAAGTATTGCTTTTTTTCTTCCTTGGGAGAAATTTTAAAAAAGATTGTTTTGTTTCCTGCTTCAAAAGTTTAAAAAAAAAAAGAAAAAAAGTATTTATTATATTTTTTGCAGATGTTTCCATAAAATCCTCATAATCTTTTTGTAAAGAAAGTTGAAGAAATGGATTAAAGATTTTTAATATTTGAAAAGGTAAATAGAAATAATTTATTTGTAATATATTTCAGTTTATTTATTGGTGTTCCCTTAATGCTTTGATGTGTACTATCACTTTAATTTAAACTGTATCTTTGTGAATTTATTAGGTTTTTTTGTTTTGGGGTTTTTTTTAAGGAAAATGGTCAAATGCATATTTTAAGTAAATGGAATGTAAATCACTGGCCTACCTGCATTCCCAAATGTGGTTTAAAACATGTTTTTGATTTGACATAAAAGACACAAGTTTGAAAGCCTTTAGACAGAGGAGAGTGTTTTTATGGCTTAATGATTTGGGTTTCCATAGGATTATCTATCTAGTTTGTGTGTGGACAGGAAAATGTAAATAGATGAATGTTTCCCATAATGTAAAAAGAGCAAATTAATAAAATAATTAATGCACTGCTTGTAAGAGCTGTGGGTTTTCAATATAAATTCGTTCTCCCGGAACTGCCAAGGCATTTCATTTGATGCGGTCAAGGATAAAAGCACGACCAGCAGAATGTTCCTCTTAAGCGCTCATTGCTTAGGACCCGTCCTGCAGAGGTTCCTACGAAGAGCCCCGCTGAGCGCCCTGGATGTGCTCATCAGCACACAGTTACTGACAGGCATAAATGTTGCCCTGACCAAGGCCTTGAGCCGTAGCAAAGGCACTTCTGCACGGAGCCCAGCCAAACCCCGCTGAAGATGTCAGGAGTTACGCTGGTGGCTTCAAAAGAAGCAGCAAGAAACCCCCAGGCTGTTTCTTTTAACGCGGGGGGCGAAAGAGATCCCTGGCAGAGAGAGCTGACTTTCCCTTCACTGGAATCCTGCTTCCAGACAGGGTTTTCCCAGTATGTGAAATAAAGACAGTCACCAAATCCCCTAGAAATATGTCCGGGATGGTTTTGTTCATGGCTATACCAGCATTTAAACAGGTTCTGATCCAGTCTGTAGAGCCGAATATTAATAGCATACCAGTGCTGCACCTCCTACCGCCTGCCCGTGCTTAGACCCTCAGCACAGGAAGAGCAGAAGGATTTGTGCCAGGGATCTAGAAGCAGGGAAACTTCTGCTTAAAGGTTTATTACCACTGAGATGAAAGGATTTCTCCTCATCTGCTGAAATTTATGTTCTTGCTGGTCACCGATAAACTGATACACGAGGGATGGGTGGGGGGGTGGGAAATATGTTTTATTATTTAAAAATCTTTCTGAGGTGGCTGGTATCTTTTTGTATGAGAATAGATCAGAGGGCGTCGAATAGCAGATATATTTCAAGCTGTGCTCTGGGAGAAGAACGAAGAAGTCCAAACCATGGCTCGTAGCCCTGCCTTTCATGCATGCTTAAGGTAAACTTTATCCCTATTTATACTCAATGTACCATTCCAGATCAAATCATGAGCCTTCCCCACAGGCATAGCTTGATGTCAGTTTGTTTGCCAAAGACTGTTCTCTCCCGCTGTACATTTATTTTTGCAGCACGCAACAGGCAAGTAATGCATTTCAACCACCAGTTTGGAGCATGCTCACCTATCAGATCTGTTGAGAGTTGGTGTTGACTTTGAGATGACATTTTTGATAGCAATTAATAACAATATCTGCTGCTCTGCTGCTGTTGCCATTTGTCGTTGGAGTTGTAGGTTTATACATGATTTGGAGTGCAATCAGTAAGTGAAGTTCTCCTTTCCTGCTATGCATCACAAAACGGGGTCGGGTCAGCCCCGCTAGCCTGTGATCCACAGGTGGGCTTGCACTGAGCAAACTTGGGACCAGCACCCACAGGGAAACATACTTGTCCCCTTTCCCATCAATGCCGGTGACCTAAAAAATGCTGCTGTGCTGCCACGGCAAGCTCATTCACAACCATCTTCCTTTCCCCGTGCTTTCGTAAGAGGCAAGGGGGTTTTACAGCCCCTCTTGTGCGCTGCTGTTCAGCCGCTGCTGCAGCAGGAGAACGTAGATGCTACCACTCGATTCATCAGGATGCATTGGGATGGCAGCTGCACAACGTGACGCGACTGGCCTTCCCAGCCAGCGGTCAGGCTTTCCCACGCTTGGGTCCCATCGGCAGCGGGCAGCACCCTTTTCGGTAGCGCGGGCGAATACAGCGGGTCCTCTATTGCTCTGTGAGTCACACGCACGATCCGCAGCGAGACAAAGGGACGAGGAAAGGAACAGGGCTTCCTGGTAATTGTGTTTTTCATGGTTCTCTTCACTGATCCGGTAACAACATAATCGTAGAAATTAGAGACAGAAAAGCTCTGCTGGAGCATTGTGTTAACATTCTGCCAGTTCCAGATTGCAATCTACCGAGCTCTGGCAGGTAAGTCCTCACCTTCCCGGCTGTGCTCCACCCAGGGAGAAAAAAAAACCAACGCACAAAAGGTGAAAAAAAAAAAAAAGAGAGATGAAAAAACAAGTTGAGCTGTGACATTGCCACCACCTATTATGGGCGGCTCCCAGTGCAGAGGCCTTCATCGTGTTGGCTCTGCACTGAACAATCCCTGTGGCGGGGCGCTGGCCTTTTCCTCGTTTTTAGCCAAGGAGAATGGAAGAAGTTATGGATTTTGCCAGCTCTATTCACAGAGGAGAAATACGGGGGCATTGCAGAGCCCCCAGAGAAGGCAAATGCTGCAGGGCCACTGAGCCGTGCCGCTGACGCCGATGCCCATGCCCTGCCAAGTTTCTAAGCTGTCAAAGGTTTGGGCAAAGGGATGGGCCTTCCTGGAGTTAAAGAAAAGCAGTAGGACAGAGTGTGAAAGGATGTTTCATGGGTATCAAATAACTCACGGAGGTTAAGATAAGTCACTTGGATAAACAAGCGTGTGCTGAGGCAAACATCTCAGTTTGGAGACAGTAACTAGGGAGCTGAGATGTTAAACAGCAAAAGGTAACCCCTTCCTGTGTAACTAATCAATTTCCCCAGTGGGAAGGCCTGGCTATCACTTATTCCTGGCTTTTGATTAGAGAAATATCAAAATCATGTCCTTAAATAGTATGGCTTTCGGGTTTTTTCCTATTGTATTGGCTATCGGTGCTCAAAATAGCAATCTGGAATCACTCCATAAGCACGTGTTTCAGCGATGTCCTTGAACCAGGGCTGCGATCGTCCCTGCTTTTGTTGCCCACGCTCCACAAAGTACTTACACTGAGATGTTAACGCATTGCACTAGTTGGGCTATGTTATATGTCATCTTACAGCATGTTCTTTTTTCCTTTCATTTGGAATAAATGTTCGTAAAATAACTCACTGTGCTCCAGTTGTTTCGCCAGAAGAAAACTTTCCTATTACCTGAAAAAAAAATCCCAATACTGAAACTTCCTCAATTTGTAGCTAATTCTGGCAAATCATGGCTATGCTGGGCCTAAGGGGGGAAATGGAGATAACAGATGCACTTAAGTGTGTGTCATTCCTCATCTTTACACACACTAATTGACAGTGAAAGGGGAAAAATTGGTACCGGTGAGGCATTTCACAGACAGTGCACCAAAGCTGCGATGGCATTTTGCCATGCTGTGGTACCGGGGTGAAATAAGCAGCAAGAGCACAGGCTGTGGTACCGAGAGCCGAAACAGGGAGTGCCAACAGTGGCCCTAGGGAAGCAGGAAAGCAGGAGGAAGGAGAGGGACTTGGCAGAAGAGCCTGGATACCACCGTTAAAGCTGCAACAAGTTAATCCGTGACCAAAGTGTTTGCTGGCGCAATCCGTAGCAACAGCTGAAGGGGGAGGTTCCTTCCCATCTTTGAGCAATGTTTCGTTAAATAGTTTCTGGATATCTGACATCCCTTCCCAGTGCATCAGTGTCACCATGACCACAATTTACACGATGTGCTGGGGTGGCATCGTGCCCTCAAAGAGCCCCTGAACCCCCAGCTGAGAGCAGGGGAGATGTGAGTCCCTGGGCACATCGGGGCTTGCAGGGGCAAGTCATGTGCTACTGAAACGACGCCAGCTCTAGCAGAACGTGGTGTGGATTTAGCACAAATAACGCAACCCAAAAGTAACCCAGGTCAACTCATGGCTGTTTCTTCCATGAAGTAAGCTTTCATGATGGGAAAGAAGAGTGTGAAAGGGCGAGTCTTGTTTTTACCTAGCTAGCAACTGTTTTAATCCAGCATAAACACTGGTGTTTGATTTTTAGCGAAGGTACACAGTTACATTTACAAAGTTGGGAGAGAAAAGAGACTTCACTCCAGGCTAATTTCCAGCTGTAATACTTAGCCGAGGCATAGCAGCTTCAATGGAAACATGTCCATTTGTCAGTCTCCGAGTGAACCCAGAAGAACTATGCCTAAACCACCTGAATGTTAAGTCATGATCTTGTGCGAGAGGATCCTGTGACCTTGCTCACTGCCCTGACTCACCACATAGTAAATACTGCTGTGATTTAAAAAAATGTTAAAAATGGTGACTTGCATCATCAAAGCTGTATGATTACATATAACAAATAGTATCTTTGATAAATAGATAGCGTGTATCAATCTGAAAGACTATGAATTACTCTTTTGTATTACTAACCTAACGCTTCAGCTGACAACGGGAGATTTCCTTTTGTTTACATCCTTCCTGGCAATAGCATCATGACAACTGGTGCCTGTCTGCAAGAATGCACATGGACCTGGGAACCCAGCCATACGTTAGCAAACTGCGGTGGACGCCGTGCATTTCTTGTCCTTTGCTTAATAGCTTTGAGGTGTACACAAAGGGGGAAAAAAGCTACTTGCATGTAGTACCGCATTCATTGCCACGATTCGCGTCGAGCAGCTGCTCCCAGGCAATGCTGAGGTTTCAGGTGGGAAGCAGCCCACCCTCCGTACTTGTCCTCTCTGAGCAAAAATATTTCTTACTAGAAGGTGGGGAGTAAAAGCAGGAAACCAAGCCAAAGCAAAGAAAACCTGTTGAGGCGTGCAGAGCTTGTCATTAAAGTGTAATCCAAGCAGACTTTGTTTGTCAACAGTTGCATGAGCCAATATAACAATACTCTGAAATTATTTTTAACTGGAAATGTTTTCATGTCAAGTAACACATGTGAGCATAACGCCCGTGGTCCAAGGCCTTCCCAGTGTCAAGCGAGAGCGATGAGGGTGCTGCTGCAGCACCTCTGCCACCTGCATTAGCCATAGCCACCACTCCAAGCGCCTGTCAGCTGAGGTGCCGCTGTCTGGGAACCTTCCCTCATGGCATGACCCTCTCTCGTACGGTAAGAGGACACTGTGCCATAGGAGCCGCTTGTTTTCTGCACTGATGCCAAGTCAGAAATCCCACCAGAGCAGGGTAAACAAGTCTCCTTAAGCACCAATAATTACATTCACCTGGGACAGGCGTTTAGCTTTCAACCCATTCAGCTTTCATTCAAATATCTTTACACCTCAGCTACCTGGATGTCTCTGATTTTTCAACAGACAACATGAATTTCTGCTCTAGCACCTCAGGAGCCAGTGTATTCTATTTGCTCCGGACTTTCAGCATGGTAACTGGGAGCAGAAGTTGGAGCCGTTTTTTTCTTCTGCTCTCAAAAGGTCAAGGAAACATGAAACTGCAAAAGTCTAATTCTTCTCTGTGCCTCATTTGTGTAAGCCCAGAGGGCAACATGGCAATGGTATTTTTTTATGTGGGGTTGTTGGGGTTTTTTTTCCCTTGCCTTTTCAATACACAGCCCTTGGCATATCAGCTCACACAGTAATGCGCTTACTCTCACATCGCTCCTTCTAAGAAGCTGCTTCTGATGAATTTTGACATCAGAAAGTGATGTCAAAAATTATTTCAGCACCTGAAAAAGTCCCAGCTGCCATGGCACATACGTGATAAGAAGGGGATGAGTGGGGGGCCGTATGGCAATGCTTGGGTTCATCGTGGGTTTTCTGGTTCTGGTGCTGCACGGTCACAATTCACAGTCCTGGGTACACACATGCATGGTTATTGTTAAATTGTAAATATCGTAAGAAGGTATTCAGTGTGATTTAATACCCCTATTAGTGTGTCTCCAAAGCCTCAACTGGAGAAGCTGGGCTGGGCTCAACACTGGGCAAATATTGATGGTTTCTCTCTTGCAGTGTTTGCAATCCAAAAAGGAGCCCTGCACCAGAGGTCTCTGCTATGATTTTGTTATTTGTCTTTGGAAATTATTTGTATGATTTAAAGCACCATAAACGAGCATGTCCTTTCTTTTGCCACTACTAGGAGAGCAATTACTTTACAAAGCGCTCTGAAGGCAAAGTCCTGTACCTAAAGACTTTATCATCCTGACCAAGAATTAGTCTTTTGATAAAAACCCAAAATCCAATATTTTTTCTGCAGCTGTGATATACCACAATAAAAAATGATCTCTCGGTTCCCAAAACCTTGTCAGGTAAGAAGGCATGGCTTTGCTGCTCCTGAATGGGCACACGCTGCCAGGTAAACTCACTCTAAGCCTTAATGGAAGAGTCCGCTCCCAAAGCCACCTCACTGATTAGACACCGAAACGCGGTAGTGGCTGTGGAGAAACCCACAGTGGGAATTGGGTGAGTTAACAGGACATATGTATATGGCATGAGGGGATGGTATAGGAATGACTTTTGGCCTAATGCCAAGCATGTAAGGCAGCTGCAAGTGTCTTACTGAGGGTGCTGGTGTTTGGAAAGGAAATGACAGTTTCTACAGCTGGCACGGAGCCTGGCAATACCCTTCCTGCAGGTGAGGATACAATCACTGCAAGGGTGCCAGGCGCCGCCACCATCCATCGTGCAAGCATAACTCCTTCAGAGTTCAAAGGCAAAGTTGCAAAAGACTTGTTATTCCTCAGGGTGCTCTGAAGATTTATGTTCTGTCACCTACCTGGCCAACAAGATGTTTGCCTGTCTCCTGTGTCAGCTGAGCTCAGGGAGCAGTAATGTGATTACAACACTCGCGCGCTCAGGGAATGCTTCCTGGCTCCTCGTATCTCCTCGCCTGATCTCCAGGACAGCTCACCAGTTAAAAAAGTAAAAAAAAACCCCAAAACTCAAACAACAAATAACACCCATATCCAAACCATCTGAGGTGTGGGTGCAGAAGCATTCCCTGTTTCCCTCGACATTGCAGCCCTCAATTTCATAAACAATACCTGTTCTTCCCACCAGTCTTCCCTCATTTGGGGGCAGAGAGAGGCTTAGGGGTTTCACCCCCCGCCAAGGTTATACCTGCTCATGTGGGAGCACATGTGGAAGGATGGCCTCACACCACCACTGCCTTGCTTGCCACAGCACTTGAACAAGAGCCGGAAACTGAGATTAAAGCTCTCGGCCTCTCCCGGCTCTCACGCGCCCGGCACAGGGAAGCTCATACCTTTTTATTGCCATCCCGGCTGTCGTACGCACAACGCCTCAGGGCCGCCACCAGCGTTTCCGTCCGCGCTGTGCAAACACTGCTGCGCCCTTTCTCCGCGGGGCGTAGTAGTAGTCGTGCAGCCCTTGCTCCCCGCTCCCTGGAGCGATGGCGTGGGCACCGCGCGGCAACTACAGACGGTGTCCCAAGGTCTGGTTAATGTTTCAGCACTCGCCCATCAGAGGCTGCACTTTGAGCTGTGTACAGCCCATTATTGGTGATCCTGGCGTTTATAGGTTTGTTTCCACTGACCGGTTGGGTGCCTTCTCTTTTTTAAGAGGAGGTGGACAACAGAAATCTCATGTTCCGTCAAAGCGTCTGGTCTCCACCCACACCGGTGAAAAACCAGTAAGCACTCTGCCATCAGCGTAATCTTGATTTCCACAGACTTCGGATTTTTTTCACGTGAGAAAAGGCTGCGGCACCACCAGACACGCTGTGAACAGCCGACGGGACAAAGTTCTTGTTTCCTTTGTAGTGAAAAAGTTCAGGGCCGGATTTTGATTATCACATGGAGTAGTAAAGTACACAGAGCAGAGATCGCACATTGGGTAAGAATTATCAACGAGGTGAAAAAAACAAACAGAAACAGCAAAACAAACCCATGCCCAGCTGAGGCAGCGCTGCCCCACATTCTGGTGCGCTCAACTCCATACCTGCGTGGCACATGTGATTTATGAAAAACGCCAGGCCGTGCCCTGGATGTAGCACAGCTTCCCTTGGTATGGTATGGCACCATGGGAAGGCTGCCGCCGGAGTCCTGCCGGGGTGGCTGGGTGATGGAGGGCTCACCCTGCCCTTCTTCAGCATACAAATTAAAGTAAGTCAGGTGAAGAAGCAAAGTCCAGTGTCATGTCACTTGGCTTGCACACACACAAAAAAACCAAACCCCACCAAAAAAAAAAGCACAGTGGGGTCTCTGTTTTTCAGCATGAACTGCTACCCTGAGCCAGGCTTAGGATGTAAAGGGCGGTTTGGAATGCTGTGATGGATGTATTCCCACACTACACCCAACCTGCCCCTTTTGAATATGCTTTTACAAGTCTGGGAAAGAGAAAAATTCACATTTTACACAAAATTAAAGTCCTGCCTGACAGCTTCCCCATTGCAGGCTGTGCTCCCGCTCTGTCGGTGCTGCGTTCCTGCCTGGGTCGGGCTCTGGGGCTGCAACCTTGGCTCCCCTCAGCACTCCCAAAGAAATTCTTTTGTCTTTTACTATCAGATTCACCCACCCCTGTGCAAGTATTCCCCAAACGGCAAAAATCATGGGGATTTAGAAGTGACACATGAACACTGCAGTCACTGTGGCTGTTTGGAGAAAAACGCAGCCAAAGGACCCAGCTCGCAGATTCTGCTTGTAAATGCCACCGGCATATATGAGAAGAGCTCTGGACAAATCTCTCCGCTCCAGGCTTGCACAACTGGGCTGCGAGCAGTGAGGGGTAGAAGCCGTGGGAATTGGCAGCAGGGTGACACAGGAGAGCGTCAGGACTGCCCAACTATTCAGCTGCAACCCAGAAACAAGAGAGTTGCAGCAAGAGCCATCTCCCCCTCCCTCCAGCCCTGCAAAACATTCGCTCTCCTAGAAATTTGCATAAGCCTGTGTACATTTCCTGCAGTCCTTGGGCAAGGGAGAGAGTTGTGGTTCAACAATTTACGGGATCAAAGGCAGATTACAATCCCATTGCTGGAACAGTTAAGTTTTAACACATGGGCTGTTCAGATATCATTTCTTAAAGATCAAGCTCTGATGTATCCCAGGGAAGTGGGTTTAAGCAAACCACATCACTGAGGGGCGGGAAGGATTATTTATTCTTTTCATTACACATAATCAAAAGGTTTATTAGGGCTTTCTCAAAACCCGTAGCCCTCATCCTGTACCCAGCCAGTGCCGAGTGGCCATGGTTTAAAACCTCCACGGTGGGTTTGCCGGGCTGCCTTGCAGCAGGGGATTTCCTAGGGTGGGATGCTCGTCCCTCGTGGAGGGAGGTTCAAAGGGCCGAAGCACCGATGGTCAGGCTGCAGCTCTGACAAGCGCCTGGCGAGCGATTTCCACACTCTCTGTCCGGACATGGTGCATAATGTGCCCCAGGTGGAGGGAGCAGCTCCAGTTCTGCAACGGCAGTTCCCCACACCCTGCCCAGAGAGCTCACTGGGGAACGCATCCAGGGCAGCCTGCTTCAGCCTAGACCTGCTACCAGATGAGGAAGATGGCTGGGAAGGTGAGAATTAAAGGCAAATCTTCAGGGAAGTGGAAGATCTGAAGTCAAGCTCCAACTGAGCTCAGCAAGCATCACGAAGCAGCAAGGTCACGCCACTGACAAGTCACTTCTGCCAGGCAGGGAGAGCCTGGCTACTGTGGGCACCAGTTGGTCCGCGCTCCTCTCCTTGCTCTTCTGGCCACGTGGGAGGAAAGCTGAGCTTCTGTATCCCTGCATCTGAAAGGAAAGACAATGAAATTTCTCACAGCAGAAATACCTGTTGCTCATCAGTGTAACTAGGAGGAAAAATTATGCCCCTCACCCCTCCATGTGTGCTGCTGATTGGAATTCAGGTTGCCACACCAGAGGAAGCTCAAAGAGCGGTGCTGGCCGTTGGCACGCTCCCCAGCTGGGCTCCCCGAGACCACCAGCACCCTCCTGGCATGGGGACCTGCACCGCTTCCACTGCTCCCACGCTCCCATCCAGGTGAAGGAGTCAGATGTTGCAGGACCGAGTGGGAACTCTCTTACAGAGAGACCTGTATGCCCACATTCCCAGCACTTCCTCCTAGGGTCCAAAAAGACGGTAGGGCCTGCCACTCTCACTTCAGAGAGTGACTGAGACGTTACCCTCCACACCCAGTTGTCAGGGATCCAGTAGGTGAGAAATAAGACCAGATGTCTGTCAAAGACCCAGAGCACATCTATTATTTTACTGACCAGGCAATGAAGGAGGCCTTCTGCATCTGAACAGCTATCCACAGTCTCCAGAAACTTAGGAACAGCCCCCAGGGCCAGGGCAACTGCAAGTCCCAGCAGGCAAGGGGAAGTTGGCTGCAGCTCTTTGTGGCAGGACGGAGGGAGGAGGGGGTCAAGGAGGCCTGGTTTGGTAGAGGAAGGGAGGCGGAGGGACTAGAAGCTTTACAACAGACACTACATGCTTTGCAGATGTAAATCTACAAACTAAAAGATATTTACAGGAGTTTTTTTTCCATGTATCACCAGCTAAGGAAGAAAGACTTTTGAGGAAGCCCTTGGAGAAAGTTGGCAGCACATCACTGGAAATACCTTGGCTGAACGCAAGCCAGCTGAATTTAACGTGAAGAATGAGTTACAGCAGCAACTGCCTAAGTAGCCTTTAATACGATAACCTGAACTAACCTTTCAGTCAAGGTTGGCAGAGGAATGTCTGCTTCACACCTCACCTGGTGGGACATCCACCTGGGGAAGGCCCGTAGAGGCAGAGCCAAGGGCCGTGTGCTGAAACCAGAAACGCCACCAACTCGAAACTAAAAACAATCCCGCCGGTTTTAAAAAAGCCCAGTGGACTTTATTACTAATTGCTTCTCTCTTCATCTTACCCCTCTCACAACACAGAAAGCAGAAGTTAGAGAAAAAAATAGCCGAGCTATCCACACAGGGAAGATGTGCTCTCTCCCACGAACAGAAGTTGATTTGTTTGCATCAGAGCAAGATTTGCTGTTGTGGTTAGTCTAGCCGGGTAGCAAGGATCAGATGACTTCCAAAACAGTACAAAACCAGTCAAAATAATCTCAAACCCAGTTAAATGGACTATGCGTGCTACTATGTAAGCACTCTCAAATCAAACAGGGAGATGATAGAGGGAGAGTTCAAACAAGGAATGAGACTAGAAGTACAAAAGAAAACAAAATAAGACACGGCACAAGGTCAGGGAATCAGAACATTGCAGGCTAGAAAAGGAAGTGAAATTACAGGCTCTGGCAAAACAGCTGAATGCTTACTCAGGAAAATTACAGAACTGTTGTGATCCTTACCATCACTTATGTGTCTGCTACCCAGAACCATTTCCAAGACAATCTACACAAATTCATAAAAGCAAGCTGGAGGACATCACGTTCTTCCCACAATTGGGCAAGTGATTTTGGAGTTTTTTTAATATAAACACCATATATGTGTGGTGTCCTTACTAAGATATGTATTTATATATAGTGTCCTGGTAAAATACACAAGCTGGTGGCAAATTACACTTTTCTTCTCCATCAACAGCTTCTAAAGGAGAGGTCAAAAGGCCAAAAGCTCCCAGCCAAGCACTAAAATCTATTCACCAGTCAACAGAAAACAATTTTGCTCTTGCAAAAGAGCTAGGACACTAGAGGCAAAGTTGAGATAGGAAAGAATGTTTTACGCTGAAACTAGACAGGACACATCAGTTAGAGAAACCAAATGGTTTATCCCTAATGGAAGCCACTCTGGCTCCAAGTGTGTTTGCAGGGAAGGAAACAGCAACAAGCTTCAAGTGTGCGTGACACATCATTTCCCAAAGAGCTATGAGACTGCAGGGACTTCAGAGGCAGGACCAAACGTTTCCTGTATGCTTATTGAATACTATATTGTAAAACTTAGAGGCCTCACAGTTGGGAATTATTTCCTTGCTACTGATAAAAATGAATATTCTCAAAAAGAATCTGAGCCCTGCCAACCTGTGATATGTCCGTGATGGAGGAGCTCCAGGAACACTTGCCAGGGCAGTATTCCCCCAGCAGCATGGCAATGGTGCAGAGAGGGGAAGACTCAGAGAAGCCATGCAAACATATATACCTACTGAAAAACCCCCAGCACTGGGATGGACCTGCTCTCGCTGCAGCCAAGGCAATAATCTCAATTGTCAGCTCAATGATGTGATGAAAAGCTCACAACAAAAACCATGTGCAGGGTTTAGAGTGAAGAGAGGAGTTCTTCACTCCATGGGGGTCAAGTTAGACACCTACAGACAGAGCTTGTTGCCCGGGGGCAGGCACTAGCTAGGCTGCAATTAGAGGCACCAGCCACAGCCTTGGTCTGTGGTCCCAGAGAAGTTGTCTAAGAATAAACAGGATTAGGTAGTTGTCAGCTGCACTCATCCAACCCATCCTCACAAGCTGCCACCTGCCCCCCCCCAGCTAAGTCACTAATTCAAAGCACTGCTACCTGTGTGCATCTTCACAGGTTTATGAAATTTGGCAGAAACCCTGCTATCCAGTGGAATGGGGATTAGCTGGGAGGCAGATGTGGTTTATTCATGTCTGCATCAGCCACAGGAACTGATTCACACTACACAGTGAGGCAGCATTGCAGTGCTACAACGGGCTGTGAAGTTTAACTGTCGTTGGAAGTTATCCTAGTCTGCAAGCCTGCGTAGCAAGACTTGTGACACTTGCCAGTTTTAGTCCCACACCCCATGCCTCAGAGCTAAAGGCGTTAGGAAGCTTCAGGAAGAAAAAGGAGGTTTAAGGCAAGTAAAGCCAGTTTTGAAAGGAAAGGTGAGCAAAATGGCTAATGGCTTTGAGCTGTCAGC
>NW_010244891.1:0-11407 GCF_000690775.1 Eurypyga helias | reverse complement strand
GCATGCAAAATTTAGATGGAGAAGGGAGTCCGAGGCTTGACTTTGCAGTATAGATAGCATCACTTTATGTGATACTCTGCGTGTGCAGAACTCCAGGCACTCACTGTCGTGATAGGAACCGGAATAGACACTGAACCGCAAACAGAACACGTGGATGCAATTATGTCTGGAACAGCTTTAAGTGACGTTTTGCTAGAGAGAGTGGCTAATTTAATCTCTTCCTTCAGTCTGAACGCTGCAGTTTACAGAAGAGCCCGCTGAGCCAACGAAAGAGGATAGAGAGGTAACAGCTCTGGCAATTGGTGAACTAGAGACTTAAAACAAGCAACGTCCTGAAAAGTGAACATGCGCTGGATTCGTGCCAGTAATCCCCATTTGGCAAAAGCCAGAAGGGAAGTTGACAACTGCAAGATGCCAAGAAGAGGAAGAAAAAAGGAAAGAAAGAAAACCCCAATGAGCTTTAAAAGAACTACAAAGCACTCCAGGAATAGGTTTTAAGCATTGGCAAGAAAACCGTAGGAGGCACTGTGAGAGAAACGACGAATGAAAGCAGACTTTGGTGGGCAGCACACAGACAACTGCGAACGGCCTGGACTCCACAGGTACAAAAGTGGCACCACAGGCACAAAAGTGACCCTTCACAGGGTCAGGGAGCACCTGGGCTTCCAGCTGCACCTTCTGCTGGCTGGACTTCCCGCTGCAGGCTTCCCTCGTCTCCAAGGGGAAACCGTGGTCATCCCCCGCCACCCCACACTCCCTGTCCCCTGCTCACTTTCTCCTGCCACCCCTTCTCTGGTGAGGTTGCCTGCACCCCTCTGCCCAGGCAGCAGCATCCCTCGGGCCACGGAGCCAGCACAGTCCAGCAGCTCGTGGACCAGCTGCACTGCCCTCCCAAAACCAGTTATCCCAGCTTTGTGCTCTCCCTACACCCCTTCCCTCCCCCACAGCACATGAGGCCAGCTGTTACAGCTTCAACGGCTCTACAGACGTGTGCAATGACCTCATGGCAGGAGCCGGGAGACATGTGGGATACCACAAGCTCCCCCTAAAACAGGCAGCGAGACACCACCCCGCGCACGCAGGCAGCGACGCCAGTCTCAAGATTCCCTCCCTATTGTAATTATTTTTGCTCTGCGCAGATTGATCACATGCAGCTGCCGCAAGTTGTTTACAAGACACAAAAGCCATGAAAACAAGGTTGACGAAGCCTGCGTGTGAGCCATTTTCCCTGGCGCGGGTTCGCCGTACCTCCCAGCTCACTGACGCGCTGGCCAGCGGCGTGGTTCTCCAGCAACACTCGGTGATGCCTTCCCTTCACCGTCAGAGTCGGCCCAAGCACGTTTTCAGGCAGAGGTCGGGTTTTAACACAGCCGCCTTGCAATTAAGTTTATCGCTGCGGCGAGAACAGCAAACTGCCCGTGTTGTCTAGTGGCTTCTTCCTACTGCTCTTTTTTTTTCTTATTCCACAGGCAAACAAGTTTCCAGAAATAAACTTTTCTTTTGCTCCATCAGGGATGAGAGGCCAGCGCCTTTGGTTTGTTACTCTGACCCTGGCTCAGTTCTGGACCCTAGCTCCACCTGATGCCCTTACATCTACCTACCTTTGATAATTTTATCTGGAGTTACTTCAAGTTTCTGCTCTGAAAAAAATAGGTTCAGGCAAACTTCAATAGCCTGCACCAAAACGTATCAGTTTTAGATTACAGGAAAGCAGAAACTCTCTTTTGATGTTACTTTAGTGGGTACTCAATACGAGTCATTTTTTTCCTCCAGGTTAAGTAACACCTCAGGGTAGGGAAAAGCTTTTACATGGTGTGCCAGGTGCTACTCAGCCAAAGGGGTTTGGCTTATTACTACAGCTGAACTTCTAGGTGTAACCTTAGCACAAGTAATAATTAAATTAATAGAAAATAATAATAATTGGCCTGAAGCAAAACAGGTCACAAGTGAAGTCCCCAGGGTAAGTCAGTCAGCAAAATGGAAATGCAGTGCTCATCACACGGGCAGGACTTTGGTGCTCAGTTACACTAATGCCATTTTGTGTGGCATAATGGTAAATGAAAACAGCACAGAGACCACAGGCTTTTACTTTCAATGCAAACTGTTAACCTGAATGGCAACAGCTTTCTTCCTCGTCCTATTTTCATTTTCATTACTGCAGCTGTTCTAGTGGAATTACAAAACTGGTCAGCTCAGCAAGCAAAGCTCAATTTTTTTTTTTCTAAACTTGCTGATTTTTTTTTATTTAAGGGGCAGAGTAATGAAGAGTTAAGATCCCTGAGAATGTCCTTTAATGATCTGAGTCCCTTACTTTTTCTCTACCCCACAGCACATGAGCAACCTGCTTCCAAAAAAAAAAACACAACACTATGAAAAAGTCAACTGTCAAACAAATCAAACAATGCAAACATATTTGCATGAGGTTTTTTCCTTCGTCAGTGCTTGAGGCGTGGGCGCAAGGAGTGTTGCAATTCAGTTCCTTCCTGCATGTAGACAAGGAAGCATCTTCCAATCCTTTAGCAAAGGATGACACTCCTCCTCTCAGGGTGTCTAGCACCCTTTCAGAACAGTCATCTATGCCACGAAAGGATGTTTAATGACCAACTTCTCCCTCAACACTGACCTCACAGTTACACAAAAGTGGACTTCCTTTTTATTTTGTAATTAGACATTAAAAAAAATCCAAACAACTATATAAAAAAAATATACATAGGTATCCCATGGAAAATAACTTAGAAGTATGAAGTACAGTGTGTTCAAAGAGACAAGACACTTTCTCAACTCACATGCTGTTCCTTGAAGACAAAGTATACAGCCATCTCTGGCTATGTTCAAAATTATTCCTTCTAGCTTTATTTCAACAGAAAGTATTTAAAAAAATAATCCAACATTCATACAGTAATTAGGATGACTGTTACTGAAGCTGATACAGACATGAGTAAGCCAGTGTTTACTATTTGCCTTTTTAAAGAATAAAATATAACCATTGATTTTAAACTTGAAGGTTCAAGAAAGGCAGAAATTCAGTACTCCAAAGAGTACTCCAGAGAACAAATGAGAGTATTTCTGACATTGAAAAAAGATAAAGGCCACAGCAAAACAAAACGCATACACATTGCAATCTGAATATTGTAGTCTTCTACTCATAATGGCATCCCCAAATTCATCAGCTCTCCTGCTCCACAAAGCATCCACCCAGCCTCCCAAAGAGACAACTGGTTTGTTTTTTAAGGATTAGCCAGATCTCATTTTTTCTCCCCAGAGGTCTCTTATTTCACGGTTGCTGGAAGTATAAGGGTGGGTGACTGACATTCAAGTAAGTTGAAATGTGAGCTGCAACATTTTTCAGTTGTAAGTCATTTTGACAGCAAAGTCCTTTTCTGAAAGGTAACTTGGATTCTGCTGGCCAGAACACACCCCAGTACAACAGGAATTTCTTTTAAATCTTAGTCAACGACCTGTGTAAGTATCTCACCAAGACCTCGCTCCCAGAACTCAAGATCTCAACCCAATACAGTCTCTTCTATTTCAGTCTACTAGAATTAGCGAGTCAAAACCTTGACACTGCCTGAGAAGAGCGGGAAGAGTTGTCCTCCCCACTCCAAATCTGTCACCAGTGATGTCTAGAGGCTATATCACAAAAACCTACAAAGAACGCTCGCCCCAACCCCTCTTTTAGCCTCCTTGTTTCAACATCAGGACTTCCCCGTGGGCTGTCATATCTCCCAGCCCTCAAAACTACTTCCAAGCTAGGAGCCAAAATGTGGAACGCTTAGAGGGGCCTAAAATGGGCCCCAAAATTTAACGTGGTTGCCTACATGGCTCCCTTTGACCACTTTAAAAAAAGTTCAACACAGCAGAGCACAGTCAGGTACTTCTGCTCCACTTTGCAGCGTTTCCTCCAACATCTGCTTAACAACGGCTAGCGTAGCTTTCTAAACCAAAGTCAGTATGAGCTCAAAAACATTTCTCACTTCCATTAATTTCCAGAGTAAAGCAGTGTTTTCTGCAAAGCTCATAGTCAACAAAATACTCTGTATGCTCCATTTTTAAAGAAAATATTTTATTACATTATGGGAAAAAAGCATAATCATCCAAAGTTCGTACTGTTAAAAAAATTGAAAATTTATTTTAGACAGCATGTCGGTATATTCTGTTCCGCATGGGAATGATAAGAAGACTCTATATCATTACTAGATATTGCACAGTCTGAAAGAAACAAAAACAAATCACATGATCTTGGGAACCATCTCACATTATGAAAAACCTACAAAGAAAACATTAAAAAAAAAAAACCCAAAACAACCAACACAATCCTTTCTTTCTACAGTAGCTTTAAGTTTATAATTCTTGGAATGACCATATTCCACTGAAGACCATCTCAGTGACAGGAAGCTTCATTTCAGCAATCCCTTGTGCAAATAAGATTAATAAAAAAAAAAAATAATGCAGTGAAGTCTGATATCGTGTGGGTGGCAATAACCACACAGCTGTTAGATCCCTGCCTGGAAAGACAAAACGGGGAAGGAAAAGGAAGAGGATTTAGGCCATAAGTTTCGCCTGCAACTCCATCTCTGCCGCCCTTTTGAGTGCAACATCCACCAGTAGCTGAAATCCACTGAAATCCTGGTTAAGGTCTGGTGGGGTTGGAGGAGGAGTGTTAAAGAGGCCACTTTGTGCATTCGTACCAGGTCCCAGTTTAGATGCGTCCTCGTGGTAGGAGAGGGAGTTGTCTGTGAAGCCGTTGGCCGGGGGCTGCTGCAGGTCCGTGGTCTGGCCTACATCAGCCGGCTGGCAAAAGTGGAAAGGGGCGTCTTTCAATGCAGTCACAGTCGTGTGGCAAATCACCGATGGCCGAGCTAGGATCGATCCCGGGGAAGCTGGCTTGGAAGAGGACACAGTCTTGCCGAGCGGCACGGCAGCGGGAAGGAAGGCAGTGTCCTCCAGCAAGGGAATGTAGTTCTTTGTGCTGATGGAAGACTCCATCAGGCTGCCCTCGGGAAGCTTGGTACCTCGCCGGGAGATAGTGAATTGATTTGGGTCTTTGCCATCCTTCCTCAGCATGTCAGGTAAGAGCCTGCGGCGCGCATTGATAAACCAGTTGCAGACCTGGGAATATAATGACATCTTAATTTCTACCTTCATTCACTTCCAACTATGCGCCATTAGAGTCGTTGGGATAGATTAATGAACCCCTCCAAGCAGTTTCCTTAACTGCAGAACAAAAGAGAGACCTACTGACAAGTTCTGACATGCCTGGCAAAGGCCCTTCCCTTGTCCTGGCTATACCCCCAGCTCCCGCTCCTGTTACAGAAAGCCTGGGGACATCTGAAGACTGCTAGCCCAAACGGAGGAGTTTAGCTTTTAACTCTGTGCACACACATTAACCTATTAGCTATTGTTCCCTAGCTTAGGTTAATTAACAACAGGAAAACCTTTTCTCTCTGAAGAGAGCCACTCCTCCCACAAACAGTTACTGATTTTCCTTGTTCAACTGACTGTGTCGACAGACATAACATGAATTACCTCATTTAAGTTTGTCCTTGTTTAAACATCAAACCAGTTTCCTGGGCGATACAGGATAGTTTATAGTTTAACGTCTGTTTACTACATAAAGGAGGTTTTCTTTATGATGTTACATTAAGGAAATTTTACTTTATCGCCAATTACGAAACTTGTACTAACGAATTCATCTGGAAAAAATAAAGCCCAGAAGTCAACAGGAGCGCACTATATTTAGCGCCTCTCAAAACCAAACCAGGGGTTACCCAGGTTCTCATGCAGCCACCTTCCCAAGAGGTGGAAAGCTGCAACTGTCAACAGCTATTCCCCCAAAGGTGATCACAGAAGACGAGATCACAAGGACCTCGCAGCTGCCAGCAGTACCCCGGGATAAGAATCCAAACTAACCACAGAAAAGCCTCAACGTACCTATACTGACACACTTGAGTAGCTCCATCCCCTACAGTCTGCTCCACTGATCTTAATGGAAGTGATCATACCCGTAAGTATATACGTGCACGTTCTACAGGAACGAGGCTCAAGTCGCATATTTAGAGGCAAAGAGTTGTATGTTAAGCTGTGTATCTATCACCACAAAACCCCTGTTGACAAATAAATACATTCTCCTTGTTCATTCCCAACAAAGACAATCACAACACACGATTAATATAGATTTCTCCTTACAAGTGCCATTGAAGTATCAGCGACTAGAAAACAATTAAATTAAGAAGAAAACAGTTCCTTTTGAAGTGAGAAGTACTTGTTTTAATACCTGTAGTGTGGAAAGGTGTGTTTGCCGGGATAAGAGCGCTTTTTCTTGCTCTGAAGGATAAGCATTGTATCGGTGCTCATACAGCCAGTCCCGAAGAATCTGCACGGATTCCTTGGGCAGGTTGCCACGTCTCCTCCGTTTGCCTGAGCCAGCAGATGAGGACAGATCCAGTGGGACATCCATAGTGTCATCATCCTCTGTTTCACTGCCTGATATTGCAACTACACCTACAATTATAAGAAGACAAGAACAATCAACCTCCTAAATCTGTAAACTGCTCAGCTCCAGCATTCTACGGTTCACTTATTACATCAACTGTCTTTATTATGAATCATGGTACACTTTCCTATACAGGAGATTTGTGCCGTAGCGTTAACTTGTCAAGCTGTAGCTTTTCTGTCAGCTGAACAAAAAGTAGCACCAGTGATCTGTTCCTAGGGGAATTCTTCTCCGCAAACCCTCATTTTCTTGTTCCCCTGGCAACCTTTTATCTGCTGCATGGTATCAGATAGCTTCTATCTAATGCCAATATTGTCCAAATTCGCTTGCTAGGGTATGTATCCAACACTTTTCTTCAAGGATAACTATTGAGTGGCTGGGCAAAAGGTCAATAAGCAAGAACTTAAAACACCCAACTCAAGCAATGGGTTATTTAATTACTTCTTAACACTCTGATGCTTCCTTCCTGGGAGAAGTACCCTGTAGATTTTTTATAAGTTAATAGCTCATTCTCAATATATTACTAAAAACTAATGAAACAAGGAAAGAAAAAAGGGAAAAAAATTGGATCTATCCCCACTCCGAGTGGATTTTCACTTAAGAAGGAAAAAAAGTGCAGGAAAATGAAATAACCAAGTGACTAAGTCCACCAGTTTTATCAGGAGATGGATTTCCGTATCACAGAATCATGGTCATTTAATGTTTGGGTGGGTTGGTTTGGTTTAGATGCACCACTTTGTAACCTGAGTATTTTTTGAACTTCACAGTTTTCATCTCATACTTCAATCTGTTGAAATGTGTGTTCTGTGCTACACTTGCTACAAAGGCTCCAGATATACCATAGGTCTGCAGTTAACTCGTATGTAAATTAAATTAGAACAAACAAACAAGTATTCAGTCCTTAGGAAGACTACAAAATTCTACTCCTTTGGTAGAGTATACAAGTAACTGAGGAAACAAATTGTACTGTAAAATAAAACCATGCTTTAAATACTCACCAGGTCGATACATACATGTCCCCAGAAATTTTAGGTATCTTATAAATTATACATAAATTCAAGTAAGACCCCACCCAATTTCAACTAGCAGAATTTAATACTAATTTTAAGTTAAATTATACAAGAAGCGTGCCCATGAAAAGTATAAAACTACATAAAGCTATAGTTATAGGTATACATAAGAAATAGAAGGAATTAATGTCTTTCAAAAAACCCACAACACAGAAAGAAAAAGGTGTGTAAGACTAAGTTTTCCTTAATACTTGGGGAGTGAGGTGTGTGTGGAGAGCAGAACAAGGACCCTTCCCCACACTTTCAAACTTTAGCCAAACCTGACATGGTAAACCATTTATTTTTTCCTTTCCTTATTTATGAATAGATTTAACAGCCTTAAATTTAGTTTAGGCTGTCCCAATTTCAATGCATATGTTTGACACGCAAGCATTCCCAGCAGGATGATCAATCTACAATGTGTTTGGCATAGTTACTTCAGTAACTGACTTTGTATTGTTTCCATTCTCCCAGTTGTTGATTTATGTAACCGACAAACACCAAAATGACATACCAAAGTTTTCCTTGTGATGATTAGCCACATAAATTATCCAGTCATGGAGCAGGAACAGTAGGACAATATTTAAATAGCCAACATAAGATAAACTGCAAATTATGTAAACAGGTTCTTAATTCATGTAGGAAGTATGTTTGCCTTAAAACGATTCCGAGAAAACAGTTCTGTATCTGTCACGGCTTCACGGAAAGCGCTGTCATGCCTGCAACCTCACCTGAGCGCATCCCTCGCACGATGGGCTCCTGGAGCCACGAGGAGCACTTCTTGGAACAAAGATCTTGCTCCAGTCCCCAACCACGGCTCTGCAAAGCAGCTCATCCCTTTTAAATTCAATTTAAAAACTAGCTGAAACCAGCCTACGCTATTCAGAGGATGTTTTCGAGCGTGCTGTTCTTGCCTGTCAGAAACCAGAAGTGTTGCAGCACTTCAGCGGGCTGGGGTTTTTTATTGGGTTTTAACTATAATGAGCAGCAAGACAGGACCTTGGAAAACAGGGGGAGGCAAACAGTGAGGGCTGGAAATAGGAGTGACGAGAAGCCAAGGAAACTACTCCTATGAGAAAGTTAAGTGCCATATTTACGTGGCATAACACAAAGTCCTCCAGACACACACCAAACCCCCAATGTGGGGTAACCTCTCCAGGAGCTAACACAGCTAAAAGACCCCAAGGGAGCCAGTCTGAGAAAACTGACTTGACAGCAAAACTAGAAGTTGAAAGCCAGCAGCATGGGAACGTTTCTCGATTTTGCAAACACACTATTTTGCTAAAGTAAAAGTTGCCGCCTGACTAACCGTAACCTACCTAGCAAGAAATGAGTCAACAGCGGAGCCTGCCCTTTGACCCGCTCGCTCCGTGTGTCATATTAATTGACACACTAAGTTAGTGACACAAAGCAGGTTTGGGTTAAGCAGGAAACCCTGCGTAGTACGACCTCTCCTCATTTAAATGAGCTCATTTAAATAGAGGATCGGCCCTCTGAACTTGTGGCAGGCTGATCTCTGCCGGCGCGGGCAGCAAGAGGAAGTCATGGCTGGAAATCTCGCACTATCCCAGCTGATATTTTTTTACTAGAGCAGGAGCCACGTTGTTGCTGTCAAGGCCCTGTTTTCATTAAAGCATTCCTACTGATTACAACCCAGCTTTGTTTTCCTGTCTTGTTAGTAATCAGGCTACTCGCTGCTGGTTTCCTGTTCTAACAGGGCCCAACTGAAAAGGCTTCTGGCTAGGCTCCACGGCTGGACCACTGGCTTGCTCCTATTTACACCCAGAGTAAAGGCTTGTGGACACGATGAGTAGCCCCAGCTGACCTAACGATTTATTCTGCCTTAAAAGCAGGCTAGCACCAGGTTGTTTTATATAAATCTCCTCCTAAATACTTTTAACCTAACCTGAAAACCTGCTTTTACAGGACTAAATTAAAGCAGCGTGAGTTCCTTTGCAGAGAGGCCTGAGAAACAATGCACAATCCCAGTTCTCCACTCCCGCCATCGCCCCTTAGACGAGCACTCCACGCTATCAATGGCCTAAGAACTCTATGATCAGCATCCCTTCTTTTACAAATGACTTTATCCTCCTGGTTTCCCAGCTGAAGTCACGCACATGACTGAAGGCGCCGCTGCACTGTACCACAGCCCAAAGACTTTACAGGTCCTCCCGTAATCAGCTCAGGGAAGATTACACCTAGGAGGATCTCGTCGAGGCTCAACACCCGACTGTTAACAGCCTGAAACAACTCGAGTAGAAGTACAGCGATGACTAAAGTCGATTTCAAAATAAATTACTGCTACTTAAGAAGGCATGCTGAAATACTTTTGAGGGGGAGGACGAAGCATTTGCAGAGGCTGAAACAAATGAAATGGAAGTTAAGCAAATGAAAAACTTAGACTGAGTAACGGGGGGGAAAAAAACCCCAAAACCCACTAACAAAACCACCCCAACGATCCCATTGTGCCGAGGAAGAGGCTCGCAGGGGAAGTGGCAGAAGTCCATTGTTATTCAAACCAGGACAAAGTATAGGGAACAATCTCTGCCCTCCAGAAGATGAAAATCACCTTACAGAAAGCCTCCCACCTCACCACCCCCTCAGGGTTCTCTGAATTTCCTAAGCCGGATTTTTGTTCCTGAGTACAGATAAACAGAACCAGTTCCCATCTAAACCCCCGATCCTGTTGTAACCAAGTTCAGTAGGATTCCTCGCATGTATAAACTTGAGCACATGCCTGTGTCTTTGCGAGACTGTATTCTGAAGCAGCTAATTAACAAGCTGAGTATGTTCAGGGTGATTGCTATCACGTTATTATTTGCAAATGAAACTATCCACAGAAGGGTCCTCTCGGGGTTTTAACCCACAGCCTGTTAGATTAAAAAAAAAAAAATCCAACACAAAAAAACCTAACTAAAATATAATGTGAATTTAAAAACCCAACAACAAAAATAAATTAGTCCAAAATTATTCATAAGTAACCAGGAACTACAAGGATGCAGAAGGGAATTTCCACAGTAAAACTAAAACAAAACCCAATACATTAAACTTTTCCCTCTGAATAGGTTTCACAATTGAGGAACCAGCTTATTTGTTTTCCTCTGCATTTCACAGCTTGAGCTCTGTCGCTTCTAAAGCAGCCAGGCTTGGCCACGCTATACGGTTGGGGTTTGGTGGTTTTTTTTTCCTTTAAACGGGATTTTTCTAGGAGTGCAAGCAAGAAATCTCTAACAAAGTCACTCTTTGAAACTTCTTGAATGAGCCCCGAATGCCAGGAGGTCACAAATTACTACAAGCTCAGCCCTGAATAAAACAAAGGCACCCCCAGCCCTCACATCTTTTTAAAAGTTTCCGTCTTTGTCTCCTCACCTTTCACATTCTGCCACGCAAGCCCCGGGCCCACGGCCCCTCTCAAAAGTTCTTCCCCCCGCCCCCGCCTGTCACCTTTCATTGTTTCAGCCCCGGACCCGCAATGCTCAGGCCGATCTCCGCGTTTCTCGCACACGTACGCTCACAAAGCCCCGCACACGGCATACCTAGAAACTACGTCAGCGTTTTTCACACGCGTTTATGCCGGGGCGGGGGGGGGTGGCAAGAACAACAGTTGAGCGCGCGGGGAGTTTTGGTATTTTCACCGACCAGCAGCTGCCCTCGGGGGGAGAAGCCCGAACAATGGAAGCAACAGCAGACAGGAAACCAGCTCACCACTGCTGTGCAAATAGGGAGCGTAGGAATGTCCTAAAAATAACCGGGCTAAATTAATTCAGTGAAACCGTCAGGAAGAGGGGGGGGAAAAAAGGGAAAAAATTTTAAAAAAGAAGTAGGGAAAACATCCACACCTGTTTGCCACGAGGTGAAGCATCTG